>NC_136599.1:14747126-14762126 GCF_910589615.1 Taurulus bubalis | reverse complement strand
ATGTCCTTAGTGTGCTCGGTATCAGACATGTTACACCCAGCTGAAACAAATTGTACCTAATCAGTGTTTCACCTTTCAGTGCTCTTGATAGATTTTAGATGTCATATTAACAAAAGATATACAATATAATTTGTGTTCCCCAGTTCTGCCTTATCTCATTTCCATTGTGTTCAACTAACAGGTGTTTTCACTTGTTCTGGATAATTGGGTCTCTGCTCAGGCTGAAGCTGGGCAGAGTTAAACAGGCTTTCCATTTTCTTTTTCACAGGAATTTTGTTTTGCAAACGAGTGATTTTTAATTTGTCAATTTTATCATTTTGAAGAAGATCTCTAAATTGAGGCTATTTCTCTTCCTGAGTAACACAGACTGACGCACAGTACATAACCCCCATGTCGTAGATAATTATGGAATATGCGTGCATGAGTGAGAGATTTTGATGGTTGAGTGGATCATTTATCATGAAATATATTTTTTTAAGTGTTGAAGAGTCTGACAAATTCACTGAGCATCAACTCAGTTTTGATCAGTAAGCCACGTGCAAGTGGTTATTGTGTAAATTGAAAACAATTTTACTCTTTTGCACATGTGCCAAAACAGGTGCAATTGGCTTGAGTGAATGGGAAATTTTGAACTACTTGTTCTGTAAAAATATATTATTCTCAAGAAAGAGCCAAATTGAATAAGAAAAACTTCAGACCAAAACAACGGTACACCTTCGGAATTCAAATTCCTCTTTTACCGAATTTACCAATTGTAAAACGGACTTTATTCAAATTACAAAAAAAAACATTTAAAATGAAATTGTCTTTGTTAACATGCCATTTATTCTCCACTGCCTCCGTCTTTGCCTGCCGAGTAGCGACTGTATCGACAATATTGCCCAGCTATAGCTCTCCTACCGATGCAAGAAGACATGCCCTGTTGACAGCACCCAGTTCAGTTTGACATTTGCTAAGCGATAGTTATTATGCAATTGTCTAACCTGAGCATAAAAGTCAAGAGGAGCAATTCATAATCCATAGGAGAAATAAGAGTTTAAACTCAATTAGTCAATGAAATGTGTTAATAAAATATCCAGAAATTGTAAACTGCAACCATGAGAAATCCTTGAGTTTATGAGTCATAAATAAGCACGAATAGGCTTATGGATTCTGCAATATTCAAGTTTAAGTGTGGCGGGCCTTAGGGGGAAATGAGAGGGAACCAACAACACCACCTGAAGAGTTACACCCCAGGAAATATAAGATTAACAACAGTAAAATATGGGTTTTAGAGTTGTTAAGGCCCACAGATTCATTACTGATGTGAGACAGAGAGGTGTTTCGTAAAAAGGAAATCAAAGAAAATATTAGAAACAGTTGCAAAACAAGTAAAAACGGAAAAAACACACAGCAGACAAAACAGCAGGAGGTGAACCTACAAATGATAAACAGGGATTAAAAGAACTCACCATGCTGCAAAATAATTCAAATTAAGGTTGTGACTGCTTACCACCTCATATATGGGGTACTAACATATGTAGTCACTCAGACAGCAGGACAACGAAGACATTTCTAAAAACAATTTACTCAGAGTGAATAACTGGGGAGCAGACAGACAGCACAAACTCACACGGCCAAATACACAATCTGTTGGTGGAGATCTTTATTTTTTTTTATTCTGCTGCATGCGTGGTGACTAAGATCAAAAGAAGAGAACACATTACTCATATTTTTAAATGTGAACACCAGGGGCGTCTCTAGGATTTTGACACATCTGGGGCTTAGCCCAGATGAGTGAAGCAGCGAAATTTTTAGACATAGAAACACTCTCCACATACCCTACAGGTACCTGCTCTTCTGGACTGAATTGAGGCATTTCATGGTTACCAGTTAATACCAAATAGGCTAGCAATTTTCACAAACTTCCCTCAATAGCCCAGGCACAAAAATGCCCCATTCATCATGTTGAACATACCAACAGCAACCATTCAGCAACAGTGCACATTGAGATGTTTAATGAACCATGCATCTTGTCATGTACAGTATTTACATTGTTTTACTTTGTACATTTAATGCTCTTTACATACTCGTATGTATTTATTCTTTACATATTCTTTAACATTATGTAACATAACATACTCTTTAACATAACATTTGTAACTCTTACAGGTTTGTTTCTTGTACTTAACTTTTACTAATGTACTCTTTACATCTTTTGTCCTTGTTCATTTATCTTTAGTTTTACTTTAAACATTTGTCTTGTACAGTATATCTGTCTTAACTTGCACTCTACACTTGACTTTACTTTTTTCTTCAGTCATCATGTACAATTAAGTCGGAGAAAGAAAGAGGAGACGAGAGTGAGCATCAGACTGGGGAAAAAAAGAGGAAATATGATGACAATTATCTGGGTTTGTGCTTCACTTGGATTGGCAATGCAGATTGCCCAAAGCCACAGTGCGTGTTGTGCAGTGAGGTTCTGGCTAACAGCCTCTTATTTGCGCCGCCACCTGAACACCAAGCATGCCAGTGCAAGTCAGAAGCCTCTTACATTTTTTAGATCAAAATTGGAAGAGTTACAAAACAGCTAAAAACAATTGCAGTCTCATTCACGTAAGTCTCTCACTTTCTCCCTCTCCCTCTCTATCTCTCTTGCTGCGCTGCATGTGAAAATCCTCATGGACTCCTCCTTTTTTATTTATATCTGTTTCTGAACCTATGCATGTGCCACTCTTTGTTCTTTACGTGGCTTATTGTGTTTAAGTAAATAAATGTGAAATGCAATCTGCTTCAGCCTGTGCGTGTCCTCGCCATCCAGGGAGCAGTGCGACTGAGCTGTGCGACTGAGCTGTGCGACTCCGCGGAAGGCGCTTAAAGTTGAGAATATTTCAACTTGTAAGCGCGCCGAAAAAACGCTAGAAAAACGCGTCGCGCGGCATTTAAAGACCGGGAGAAGAAATCGACCGGGAGCCGTACCATAGGAAAACAATGGTTTTGCTAGCGACGCGTTTTTGAGAGTCGCGTCTGGTGTGAACGGCCCCTTAATGCTCTTTAAAAGTGACGCCTTGTGTAACTGAAATGTATACAGCGGACTAAATCTATCTATAATGAGCAAACAGTTCTCGCATTGGTCCGATTTTATGCGGCTATAAATAGGCTCTGTTGCGTTTTTTTTAAGGTGTGGGGGATTGGGGGTGCGTGAACCCGGTCGGAATGTAGAAGGGGGTGCGTGGCCTAAAAAGTTTGGGAACCGCTGTACTACACAAAGACAGCAGCTTGCTGTTGTCAAGTGCGCCTGCTGCCTGACTCCGCTGTTTTAGGTGAATGACGTCACGTGCGACCTGGAGGTGTTAATATTCGGGGCTAATTAAAAAACACCCGGGGCTTTTAGCCTAGGGACGCCACTGGTGAACACTGGCTGGTTACCTGTTGTTATTGAGTTTAAAATGATAAGCTAATGTCATTAAACCTGTGCATTCCTTCTGCATGTTGTACGCCAATATTGCAAATATAACAGTTGCATTGGACTGTATTTTCTAGACTGCATTATAAGAAGCAAATCAATGTACAATCTCGATAATCAGGACTAGGACTATCAGATAAGATTCTCATTATAGAGTCTTGTCAGATTTATAATGAATTATACTGCATGTAATTATCAGAGAGTGATGTATAACGAGTTTATAATGTGCTCCCTGTGCTAACAATAGACTTTAAGTGTTCTGCTCCTATCTTATCGTTGTGTTATCATACTTGGCCGTCTCTGACATCCTCTGGGCTCAGACAGTCACATTTTAGTGAGGTGGAATAAAGGTGTAGTCCAGCCATCTGCCATGTCGACGACAACCCTCTTTTAAGACAAACCAAAAACACAACTCATAATTTTGCATGGAGTGAGCAATTTCCCTTCCTGTCTGGTGTGACAGACGTGGGTGCCAGCTGTGTTTACTAAGACACCGTGTGTTATGAACGTAATCACTTTACCAGCCCCTGCCTGCCTGTTATGGATGGCACTTGTCATTTACAGAGGGGAGCCCAGGGCCATCAGTCATCAGTGCGGAGTGAGCAAGTGTGAGTGTGTGTGTGTGTGTGTGTGTGTGTGTGTGTGTGTGTGTGTGTGTGTGTGTGTGTGTGTGTGTGTGTGCATGTGTTGAGGGGTGGAGTTGGTGGAGTTATTATCTGTCTTTCGCTCCAGGGGAGACAACACAGTAAAAGCTCCTCACAAATAATCACTGAGCAAAAAATACAAAAATGCTGTAAGTATAAACAATGACACAGAAAAGCATGTGAATGGTCAATTACGTACATAACATAAATAAAACTGTTCTAGGATGTGACTCGCTAGGGGTTGTGGCTCAGTGGACTGTGGATCAACGGTATAAAGCAGGGTTGTCCTTCAATCAGATGATTGGCAGTTTGTTCCCCAGTTTGATCCCCGGCTCTTGTCCTTCGGCAAGACACCCCAAGTTGCTCGCGTAGATGTGCCGATGGTGTGTGAATAGTTTAGTTTCATGGTAGCCCTTGCCATCAGTGTATGAATGGATGTGAATGGATGAATGGTGACATGTAGTGTTAAAGCGCTTTGAGAAGACTAGAAAAGTGCTTCACAAGTACAGTCCACTACTAGCTGCAGCACGTTCAACACACACTCTCATTGCTGTTCATTTGAATATGAATATGAAATCACCCACCCATAAAGCATCTGTGATGTATACTTAATTTGTGGAAAGAATATAAATTCATCAAAATCTAGACTGAAAACTGTTGCATACCCATTGTTTTTCATTAGTTTTCATTACTAACTAATTTTACACGGTAATGTGTGTAATATCTAAAACGGCTATCTCCCCACTGGGGGGGTTGTCTGCACATTGTATTCACGCTTCTTTGTTAAGTTTCTCAGAAGTAACGCAAGACAAAAGAACAGTGTAACGCAGTGAACAGGCGCCCTCATTAAAATGTTGTTTAAACAGTATTTAAACTGTCGTTATTTGGTGATTATTGAATTACTTCATCACACTTACAAACACTGCTACAAGTATGGGTCATATAAATGTATTAGTTAGCTCCATTTGGCAACTACAAAGACATTTATTGTGTGAGTTTGCAAAGAGTAAAACAACAAAAAGGATCTGTCAGGAAGTAGCCAAACCCATCGCAATTTAGTGATGAAGCCAGCGTGAAGATGACCTGATCAAAACAAGCTCATTGTATGGTCAAAAACACAAATGTCAGTAAACTTTGTGGTCTCTACTCACTCTTATTATTGACTCATTTAATTTTTTTCATTAGTTGTATTTAATCATCTTTAATGATACGGGAGGACCTACTGTACTTCCCTTGACGGCATCATTGGCATTGTAATAAGATTTTGTGTATTTGATTGCCTATTTATTTCACACTTTATTTGTGGCTAGTTGATGCGGATCTGAAGCTTTTCATACTCATGTATTTTGTGTTTCATTCCCTCAAGAAAAGCCTTCACTGTCGTTCTTTGATCTTGTTTCAACAAAAATAATTCTCCAGTTGTGATAACGGATGTTATGGCAGCATCAACGCTAACCTCTTTACGAGCACCTAATGTTGTGTTGAACGAACAGTCGCCTTTCTATGTTGTCTCTTACACACCTAAGCCATGCCCCTACAGGCTCCTCATAGGCCGGTAATCTACCAGCTACCTGGCTAACACATAATGTTGCAGGATGACAAAATGGAGGTTCAACTTGTTTGGACTCTTCTGCCCGCTGTGTCATTACGGTGTGGTCCCATCAAAATTAAAACATGTTGCTCAACTCGTCTCCAGTGCTCCATACTTTACTCACCAAGCGTTGTCGTCTGTTTTGCCTTCATCAGGGTGGTGTCTGAGCTTGTGTTTGCTATCTGACAACAGCACCCAAAACAGGTGATGATTCTTTTCTGGGTTTGTCACTACAGGTGACCCCTTTGACTCACAATCATTTCAACCATTTCTGCCTTGTTGATATACAAATATCCAGATAATTTTAATATCTTCTACTACCTCAAATAAAACCAATAAAACGTGAAACTATTCTAAAGTCCCCTCAAGGAGACCTCTTGTTTGTTTGTGTACTAATGACAGCATGAGCTGAGGCTGTCAAACACCGCAAGCTTTGTCTTCAAGAGAAACACAACTGTCTTTATGTGATGTGTCAGAGTTGATCAATCGTTGACCCCTTATACCATGAAAGCAATAACTAGTAAATTAGGTGAGTGCCCCATGAATAATGTGTTTCATTGACTTGCTCTCTTGTGAAAAGAGACAAAGTGGAGAACAAAAATGCCAGCGGTCATTCATAGGCATGTTTTTATTGCCTCTGAAACAACCTTTATGCAGGACTCACCTTTGCTCTATTATCATTGTGGTAATCTACAATGTGTTCTGTTTTGAAATACAGCAATCATAAGCATACAGTGGGCATCAGCCAGTGGTTGTTCATACACACAAACGTCTTTAAGCTCATTATGTAGCATTAAACCTTCTGATCAATAGTAAATAAAGAGCAAAAGACTGATAAAACCCCCTCGGGAAATGATTGACGATATTGAAAAAGAGAAGAACTGACCAGTGTGGCTCATAGCATTCCCAGCACTGTCATGGGACATTTTCCACATTGTCTCATGTGTTACATCGCAGCTGAAAAAAAACAAATCAATTTGTTTTAGTCTTTGTATGTTGATGTGTTTGTCTGTGTTTTCTCTTGAATGTAGGATGGTTACATACACTCACACAGCAGGAAGGGACAAATCACAAAATTCCAAACTTTCCAATTCAATCAGACGGTGAATAATGTGACCGTAAAGTGTTTCATGGTTTCCAATATCTGTGTCTGTCCCTATGTTGCACACTTTGATCTCATGATTCCATAATTTCCCTTGACACAATTTTATGAGCAGGCGAGACGAAATGAAATAAGCAGCAGAGAGAGGTCAAGTTTGGGCACAGTCAGTTAGTGCAATATTCAGGTTTGAGGTAAGCTCAGTTGCTATATTACTGGCTCTTGTCACAGAAGAAATGAGCTATAAACCCTATATCTCCATCATCTTCCCACAGCTCCAAAAACAGACATCTTTGACATGGATTTAATACAAAATATAAATTTAGAGCCTGGTCTCCCGCTCTCAAGCCGAATATGATTCCTCGAAAAGCAAAACATTTTTCAGTGACAATAATGCCAAAGCTTTTGATTGTTGAGTATGTCAGCTCAGTGGCCAGACTTAACACTATATGAACACATATTTAAAAAAAACAACAGACAAAACCGAGGTGGAAATTACAAATCACTTTGCTTCAATTTCTTTTGTTCCGTTCAGCTCAAAGACTTTTTGTCAACTGATTATGTACTTTGTTCACTTTTTCCGAGCTCAGCTGTTCAAATTCACTTGAGGAGATTTACATCAGTAAGTAACTGTATCACTGGTCGTCGCAGATCATGTCTTTCTTCAGTTCAGTAGTAAGTTAATGTTGCTGGTTCAAGCTGTTCAAATCAGTACAATAAGCTTATGCAAGCATTGTTTACAAGGTCGACAGCACATGAGCTTTCTATGTACGTTAATATTGAACAGTAAGAGCAACAGATTTATTCAGTGTCAATGGTGATTCAGTAGGGTCGGATCAATATGAAGAGTCGGTGTAAAACGTTTGCTTGTATAACAGTGCCAACAGTGCAAGCAACCTTTTCTGACAGCTGATAGTGTTTACTTGAGAAGGAACACAAGGGTTGTTTCTACACTTACACGTATTGCTTTCCTAACTGTGTAAAATAAAATGCAACCAATACATAAATAGATGTAAATGTATTAAGTTGTTATTTATTAAAATACTGGTATCTGATACCAGATCGGTGATTGTCACTGACACCCAATCTAGCTATTTGAATAAGGTATTGAACTGATATCCAATATATCGGTATCTGTGCATATCTATTAAAGACCAATGCACAATATTCAAAGTGAATGCAAAAACATCTGCTAGTTATTATACTTTTATTTAATTAAGCGCTTTTCTAAATAATTTTCTAAACAATGTTTTTTTACAACTAAAAAGTTAACTTTTAGTTGAAACAGTATCCAATGTTTGAAAAGGTGTCAGCAGAGTAAGGACCAAATGGCAGAGGAAATAAATTGAACATGAAGCAGCCATTACCATCTCACCGTAGCAGAACAATGGCCGCATTCAACACTCTGCAAAGGAAATATCTTCATATCTTAGACGTGTTCCATAATAAATTGTCAAAGTATTACACAAAACCATTGGCAACAAACAAACAATCGTATGTATCTCTTCAGGATGGAAATCACATTGTTTAGGGTTGAAAATCCCAACTCAACTCCTCTGACTGCACCCAGTTTGATCACAGTTATAAAATGATGGAGGAAGGACACCTTGTCACCGTGTTTTTGCCTCTGTGATGAACAGGATGCTAATGTTTCTATCTTTGAGAGTATTGTCACTGCATGGGCACAAAACAGGCAGGATTGTTTCAAGACAGTCAGGAGCTTGAGCAGCTTCAGTCTTATTTTCTCCCATAGGCTTCAGTGCCAAACACTGTCACCGAGAGAAGATTAAAGGGGACAAAAAGCTTTTGACAAGGAGAGGGCAGGAACACACTTTCAGAAGCTATTTGGAAAACATTGAAAAAAAGAAGTGTGTTTTTGGTTTAGCAGCACCACAGCTCACAGTCTCACATACCCATCGTGATCTAATGCAAATAGACTTTCAAAGCATATCAGCACCCATGCCAGTCTTAAAGAAACAGTCTTCAAATTAACATTTAGATGGAAGTGACACTTCAGGACCTCCCAAGTCAGAGATCAGGGAAGAGTGGGTGGAATAAAAAACTGCATCCATCAAAGTCATTTTTCATGCCCCAAGGAAAAGTATAAAGTGGACTCAAAGTTAAATTACCCCCCCATTAGATTAGAGCCCATTAACTCAATTATTGACAGGTGCATCTTATGATCTACCGTGGAGATGCTTGGAATTGTCTAGATCTGCTTTTTTTAGTCTTGATGTCGCCACGAGCATGAACAAACAGCAGGGAACGCTGATGAGCGTGCGACAGACTGTTTTTCTGTTACTGAGTTCACACATGCAGAATCCCCTTTGGACTTATTGGCCAGTGATTGCAAGCTGTGCATCCAAACACAGCCTGTTCACAAATATAGCTTAATGTACGCCCTGCAATTTCTCACAGGATTCATCTGTATTCTCATGTCCTCACATGTCCAAAGAAATTAAATTGCCAGATCGAGTTTTCCGTCTTGCACAATCAACTTGTGGCCTTCTATAGCCATAGCTTGCAGAGTTGCATAAATGGTGTGAAATAAAGAAGCACACAACAAGATGCGTCGACAAAGAGACACACACACACACACACAGAGAAAATATTTTTTTCTGTCTGTCAGTCCTTTTAAAAATATTTCCCCTCTCTAATTCTCACTGGCAAGGTTGTCTCAATCTATTCAGCCTGTTAATTCAATAAGCAAGTACAGGAAACGCAGGATCAATGGACAAAATGATTTCATGAACATGTTAAAGTAGGTAGGGGTCGAGCGAGATGAAATTTCATATGTTACTGACAACCAGAGAGCCTGCTCTTCAAACCCATGCAGATAAATGTTTCAGACAGACATCGAAATCGGAATATGATGAATCCAGAACACATTAATTAACTTTTTGCAACATTTAACTATTGCAAAGGAAGATTTTCATATGTTAGACAACTGACTGCTTGTCAGTGCATGCTCCCTGATGAGTCACACACATACATTTCATACACATATACATATATATATATATATATATATATATATATATATATATATACATATATAAAATGTTCTTAACATGAAGCTGAGCTGTGTCTTTTTTTCATTTTTTCCTTATTTGATACTGATCCACCTATGGCCAGCATGGGCTACCTGCCAACCGTGAACATCCTGCTGTCAGCCCCTGGGCAGCTGTCAGCAGCTCCCAGGGGAGCCCATACCAAGTTAGAGTTTCCATTGGGAGGTGTGCCGGTTATGAACTACATTCAAATGCAATACAGCAGAGGGTGTATCATGTCAAACTGTTCAGCGGCGAGCAGGGCATGTGACACCTGTGATGTATTGCAGGATGTCCAACTAGCCCTGCAGCACATCCAACCCAAGTGTACCCTGCCATGGCATGTTGTGGATAAACAGCCCTTTGCACTGCTCTCTGTAAATCCAAAAACAGGGTTGCTTTGATTACCAAGGAGGATAAAAAAAAAACACTCATCAATAATGTACAAAGGCAATTAATGACTTCCCCCAACTCTGTCAGATCTCCCACCCCAAACTCCTGCACTGCTTCAATCCCCACGCTTACATACAGGAACCGGACAAATATGGAAGTGGGAAGTCATTACTAAAACATAGCGGTGTTAACCTTTTGTGAAATGTACTATTTGGATTATTGCCTGGTGCTTTGTTGTTGGTGTCATACGCTCATACATCAGGCCTCCAGAGTCTCCAGAGGCCCCAGACACCGATAGCTATGATCGCAAACTTTGCTTTGCTCAAATATTCATGCCTCTTTGCATTCTGAATGTGTGTGCAAACACCAACACAGTAATTGCTTGTATAATTGCGGGAAAAATTATAGGTTTAGTATAATTTAAGTTGTTTTCAGCGGTACTTTTTTTTATGATACATGTGAATATCTTTTCAGGATTGACATGAATACTAAATATTATTGTCCAGCTGATGTTTATTTTGATAGGAAATGCTGCTTGGAGGTAAAGTTACTTTAAAAAGTGTCACACAGGCAGACGTTTTATCTTACCACCTGTCAGAGCCATCTCTGAGAGAATTTAACAGCCCTGGAAACAATTTCAAGTGACCCTCTGAATCACGTGCTACGCATTGTGTCAATGCTGGTATGATGACGATGATGATGATGTGTCTGTCTGTCAACATGTGTCTCGATTGTATTCATGACAACTCAGCTTGTCTATACTGATAATATTCACTTATTGATTTGTGTTCCTAGCTTAGTGTGCAAGTGTTTTTTTTAATATGTAATAAGAATATACAGTTATTTTGAGCATTGACAAAAACCTATTTTCATTTCAATTAAATTCCTATAGTATGGCTAGAAATGTATCCGTTAATCCATTAGCTAATCAAAACCCATAGAGATGTTTATTTTTGTTTCAAATGTTCTGTATGAATGGGCATTACAAAGACAGCTGTGTAGCCCATCACATACATCTTCTATCTTCTAGTGACATTTAGAGGCAGCTGCTGTCTATATAATTACTTCCTACAAAGATTAGTATCTTGTCAGTGACCATGTTGATTGTCAATGGAGTGGAAAGGCACAGAGGAGCTTGTGAGAAGGATGGTGGCAACGAGTTGGATAAATGAGACTGCTGCACTTTAAACATATAACTTCAGATTTGATCTCAGACAAAACGATCCGCTGAATTTAAAAATTATGTTTTGTTCCAAGCCAACTGCGATTGGAGTGTAAACTTTAAGAAAATTCCAAAATATGTTCATGGAAGGGCTTGAGTCCTCAAACCTATGTCCTCGTGACGTTGCCGAGACGGTTTTTTTTTTTTTTGCAAAGGGGGGAGTTTGTGTGTGGTGGAGAGGCAACAGCTCCCAGCAGCATCATACCCATCAATGAGTAGTAGCCTTCAGCACAGCGTGATGCACGTCCTCCACCTACGTTCCAGTTGCTGATTGGCGTTACGCAGGTTTCCTACTATTATTTATTAGCCCAAAGCGCGGATTCCTCATTTATCCTGACTGGATCTCACTGCAGGACCTATCCGTTCCTACTCTACTCTGCTACAAGGCGCACGCAGCTGAATCTTATACCCCTATACCTATCTGCTCTACAGAACACAGGTAAAGAAAAAGATTACTCTTAAATGCTTAAAGTACAATATGTATGATTGTTTATCGTTTATGTATTCTATTTTCAACAGTTGGAAGGGTTTACCATGACTTTTTAGAGAGGAAACAGAAGGTGTCTGAGTGACATTATTGTCATTTTGTTTTTTTGTTTTGTTTTTATCTTTGCTGGCTAAATCCAAGACAATTAAAAACAATAATTTACTAATTCCACCAAAAATACGTATCATTAACTACATCTTTGTAAATCTATACCGCACGCTTTTACGCACCAATTACGCAGCTGGTTATACAAAATGCATATTTGGTTCCTGTTTATCAGCGATATTTTTGCCAATAAGAAAACAACCTAATATGACCGGATAACTGTACATTTTGTCGTTCAGGTGGTGCTGAGAAAATGAGAAGAGGTTTGCTGCTGGTGACTCTGTTCCTCATCATGAAACTTCGACACAGCCAGTGCAGATGCGAGGAGCCCGGATCGCGCAGAGCAACTTCAGATGTAGGTTCCCCAGCACGCAATGACAACGCTGATTATCTGACAATCTTTTGACATAAACTAATTTATTTTTTGCTTCTTATAATTCCATAAGACCACAGGCTTGGACAACCTCAAAAAGAACAATCTGAAGAGGTTTAGCGATTTGGATTATGATAGCTTTGTGGGACTGATGGGAAGAAGAGATGCTGGTGAGTGTCTCCCTGATTACAAATGTGTATAGTAATAATAATAATTGTATTAATGATAAATGATAATACAATGAAAAACACGTCAAAATGGCAATATAGCCTCACCGTAAACGTTGTAGTGTATATGCTTTCTTAAATTTGAGTTTGATCTGGATTTTATTTTCTCAAATGTTCACTTCTATTTCACAAGGTTTTCTTTCCCTTTTCGATTTAATTTTGTTCAGCTGCCAACACTGTACAGTCACCACAAAAAAGTAAGACCTTTGAGACTAATAATGATATGCTTGCTTTTTTTGAATTATTTGAAATCATTAAAATGTAATGTTTCTCATTCTTCTTTTTAGGGGAAATGCATGACATTTTTGTTGGTCTTATGGGAAGGAGAAACTCTGAGCCTGGTGAGTGTGAAATCATCAAGCGTGTTATAGCCCTGTGGGCTTTTGTGTGCATTCAGATTCACGGTGTTCAATACGCAGAGAATATATCGTTATGAAACTATACTGTAATGTCTGCTCTCACAGATAATGGTCCCTGGAGGAGAGAATATCCAGAGAGGAGAGGCATTTTTCTCAACAAGTGCCGGCTGAGGTAAATGCCCTTTTACTCAGTAGATGGGACATCTCCATGACTAAAAAAAAAATAAAGTTAACACCTGGCTCATAAATAATAAAACCATATGGGTTGTTTCTGTTTCTAAAAAGTTAATCTAAAATGCATGAATAATAAGTGTGTGTGTGTGTGTGTGTTGCAGGTTTCTACAGGGGCTGTAGACATTCATAACGAAGAAACTCTCATCTGGCAACAATGACAGAAGATCACAGAGAACACAAAGAATGAACTAAACGTCTAATAGAACAACTAAATGCCGTGATTCACATTGTAAACCTGCCAGCTGGCTTATGAAAGTGACCATAACCTACACAGATTGTATTTGTTTTATCTGAAGACAAAACATGATTAGTAGTGAGCCAATATATTTAATTTCTTCATCATGTTATTCTTTGTTCTTCAAAAGTTGAAAATAAACATAATTTTTTTTGACATAATTTATTCATTTAAAACATAAGTGCATTTTCCTGAAGCTGTTTATGAGTGGTTCTTCAAGCTTGACACCTGAACGGACAGTAATGTTCAATCACACTTGCTACAATGTTTACTGTTGGGTTATAAAAAATGACTTGGGGTAAATTGCAGTTTGGGATTTACTGTTTTCTGGGATTTAAGTGTTCTCAAAAGAAAGCACAGGAGGTTCACACACTTGAATCAGAGCATCTCATATCACTCAAAGGTAAAGAGAAAGACAATTTTAACAGCACAATTGTCCTTACTGAAACACACATTGTATCACTGCTGACAGTGGATTTGGAGTCTGCTTTTACTATCAAACCACAGAGGGTTAAAAAAAAATCCAAGACAAAAAAGAGTAAGTTCAAATGTTGCTTCTTGTTTCAGAAAGCCCAAAAAAAAAAAAAATAGATATGATAATTAAAATTGAACTTCAGAAAAGTAAATCAGATGTCAGATTTAACACCAGAAAAACAATGTATCAATAACTAAAAGATACATGTTGATACACACACACATACACACACACACACACACACACACACACACACACACACACACACACACACACACACACACACACACACACACACACACACACACACACACACACACAAACAAACACACACTTATTGCTGCACTCCATTTCAAGAGAAAAATTATAAAATAAAAATGATACATACATCTGCTGCTGCATTATTGGCTCCAAACAGGTAATGTAAAATAATACTTCCTGCATTTCGCCAAGCACATATCTGTAATGTGCATTTTTATTTAATTCATACATTTAAATGATTATGTCAAACTTAATCAAGCCAAAACTTTATATTGATTAAAAATAGCCAAGCAATATGGCGCTGCCATTGAATCATATTCTCACTGCGAGTGCTTACAGCGTTATACTGGCTGGAAATATACTGTGATTGGATCAAAGAAGGCCCGTCAGAAGAGAACACTAGCCGACATACTGTGCAGGCAAATCACCGCAGCTGAAACACAGAATCAGCGGTGCCTGCCTTGAGTGACTGCAGTCCTGTTCTCAGTGACACGATTGTCTTTTCCCCCTTTCTCTGACGCCATCTCTGCTTTAGTTTGGTTCCCACTCACAGAAGAAGCTGAAGTTGTGCGACTCCTTCCATCAGTCACCTCCTGAACCCCTTTAAGTTCTGTCGTCACGGCTGTCTGTGCGAGTGGGCCGAGGCTCAGACCCTGGCGTAAGGAGGGCTGGTAGCGTGGCTTGTAGCCGTACGCTCTCAGGTGATAGGTGAAGTACTCCAGTGTGTACATAAGCTCTGCTTCGACATAATGGAAAGATACTGCCAAGTCAGAGCAGCACTGTGGACCCTGAGGAAGAAT
>NC_136599.1:14679626-14742126 GCF_910589615.1 Taurulus bubalis | reverse complement strand
TTTTGGCCTAAAGACTTTAGGAGAGTCCTTTGTGGACATGGACTTTACACTTGTTAGTGTCTCACTGCAAACTTGTATTTGATTGCATCTGTTGCCTCACGGATGAGGTTAAAGACCCCAAACCTTTAATTGATGTTAACGATTAACGTTAGTTGTTTATTCTGAAAACAGAACTCTCGATAAATCATGCTTCCCTTCATTGTGCTAACGCTAAATAAAGGAGGCGATAATCCAGTCCCCCTATAGGAATTACATCCGTTTATACCCAAAACACATGAGTGCTGCACAGCGAAATAAAGCCACGTGGTATGCAGGAATATAACGGTACATTTGCTGAAATGTTATAAACAGTAGCAGCGATGTGTATATTTCTAATCCGCAACAATATGATCTACCCGTAGGCCTGTGTGTTATTTGCCTTTGCTGGGTTATCAGTCATGAATGGGCACGGTATGGTTTAACCCGCAAGCAGCGAAACATTGTCCGTTACTGGAAATCGGCACAAACCTGCTACACCTGTCAGTCATGTCGTCACATGCTCACATGATCCGAAGTGTTGTTTTTGGTTGCAGTCGTCCCTATTTTGCGTCGCCAAATGAGATGATTAGTGAGGAGAAGAAGCCACTGAGCAGATTTACATTCTTCGACATCACGGGCTAAGCTCTAAATGTGTCCTCTCATTGGCCGGCTGCCGGTGACGCGTTGAGGAAGCTGCTGTAACGACCTAAAATGCATTAACGCAAATTAAATGATAGTTTGATTTATTCTACATGTATTCATCATTATTTGACTCTGTAATTTGAAGATGCTGAGAAATACAACAAAAAGAAGGTGTGTAAAGCTGTTGTTCTGTTTTATCTTGGCCACTAGGTTTCACCCTAACAAAGCCTATGTAAGATCTAGAGTACGAATTTGTCACAGCCACAAATATAAACACTTTATACTAGTGGTTCTCAAATGGGGGTAGGTGAGATTTTTTAAATACATTTAAAATCAGCATTCATTAAAAAAATCCATTAAAAAGTGTTATTTAATCAATATTAAATTAAATAGAATTGTAAGTTCATGAACTGAATTATATATATATATATATATATATATATATATATATATAATTATATACGCAATTATACGCAATTATATATAATTATAATTATATAATTATATACGCAATTATACGCAATTATATATAATTATAATTATATAATTATATAATTATATATATATATATATATACATATATATATATATATATAATTCAGTTCATGAACTTACAATTCTATTTAATTTAATATTGATTAAATAACACTTTTTAATGGATTTTTTTAATGAATGCTTTTTTTGAAAAAAGGTTGAGAAAAACTGATTTATACAATGCATTAGAGTTATATATTGTTGACTAGAAGCGTCTGCCCTGTAAAAGCAACTGTAGTCCAAATGCAAAGCACAATGCATCATTCAGATTCACACCCCAAAAAATATGACTGTTTTGAATTGCTACTTATGCAGTTACAAGAACAATATACAGGAAGATAGAAATGGACATGAACTACAAACACACACACACACACACACACACACACACACACACACACACACACACACACACACACACACACACACACACACACAGCATGCAGGATATATATTTGATAATCAATCATGGAACACAAAGATAGTCAAGGCATGCACATCTAAAGTCAGGTTTTATATTTACTGAGTTCATAGCAAACTGTAGAAGTGAGCTGGAAAAGAAACAGCAAAACAACACAATAATAGAAATGGCTCATATTAACTTAACACCAACAAAAGAAAAAATCAACAATGAAAAAAAACAGTGAAAGAACTCAGCATTTAGTGGTGGAGTTACATTATGGATCTGGTCAGAGAGAAGTGGTTAAGTACTTGTTTGTTGAGCTAAATACTACAGAAATAAGATTGTTTTTTTTTTAAAGCTGCATCTCAAAAACAAATGTTTATGAGTTTAATTTCGAAAGAGATATCCTGACTGCAACTAAAGCAGCACTGCTGTGCTTGAAGACACTGCTCATGAGTCCTAAACGGCCTTGAGAGGGAGTTTCAAAGTAATCAAAGCATCAGGAAAAAGAATTGAACGAAAATATAAAGGAACAAACTCACACCTGTGCAACATAAACAAAACCTAGTCAGATGAAGTGGGAGTGGGAAGATAATTAGTGAGGAGAAGAAGCAAATGAGCAGAGTTGCGCGTTGAGGAAGCTGCCTAAAATGCATTAACGGATTTAAATGATAGATGGATTTATTCTACATGTATTCGTCTTTATTTGTATGCTTAATTTGAAGATGCTGAGAGATAAAACCAAAGGAAGGTGTGTAAAGCTGTTCAGTTTTATCTTGGCCACTAGGTTTCACCCTAACAAAGCCTACAAATGTAAGATCTACCCTAGACTTTATTACAGCTACAAACATAAACACTTTATACAATGCATTAGAGGTGTGATCGAGTTATATATTGTATAGGTTGACTAGAACCATCTGCCCTGTAAAAGCAGTGCGAGTACTAAGCACATTGCATCATTCATTCAGTTTAATAGTGATAAGAAGCACACCCCAAAAATATAACTGATGTTTTTAATTGCTTAAGCAGAGTTACAAGAACAATATACAAGAAGATAGAAATGGACATGAACTACTCACAAGGGCAACAAAGTTGACAACATACAATGTTTACTGTGGCTTTAAATTGTAAACAAGTAAATAGTTCAAAGTAATGCATATTAAATGAATAACTATTGAATGGGTAATGTAATAGAGTACTTTATATACCAGGTCATGGGTGCTTAAACATGTGTGTGTGTATATATATATATATATATATATATATATATATATATATATATATATATATATATATATATATATATATATATATATATATATAGTATATATACACACACACAGCATGCAGGATATATGTTTGATAATCAATCATGGAACATAAAGATGGTCAAGCTATATCTAAAGACAGGTTTTGTATTTACTGAGTTCATAACAAACTACAGAAGTGAGCTGGAAAAGAAACAGCAAAACAACACAATAATAGAAATGGCTCATATTAACTTAACACCAACAAAACAATTTATGGAAAAAAGACACCACTGACACAAAACAGTGAACTCAGCATTTAGTGGTGGAGTTTCATTATGGATCTAGTCAGAGAGAAGAGAGACACACTGTGGTGTAGAAAAGGGGAATGAGCAGAATCCCAAACACAAAGCTGCAAGACAATGAGATAGATAAAAAAATAAAATAACAATTGGTAATAAAAAATGGCAATAAAAAATGGTCAAAAACAGAAAGATTGCATTACCTGCAGGACCAGAAGTGAGAATTTTCCAACCAAAGTGAGGTACTTTATCTTGGCCACTAGGTTACACCCTAACAAAGCCTTAACATTTAAGATCTACCATAAGACTTTATTATAGCTACAAACTTAAACCCTTTAGACTGATTAAATTGTAAATATTGTTTGGAACAAACTCACACCCGTGTGCAACATAAAACCCCTGACAGACCAACAAATGCTCAGTTGGGTTCAAGTTGTCAATTAGATCATTTGTTCTTGTAATTGAAAGCCACTATAATTACATTTCATTCGATTTTAACTGTATATAGTGAACTATAATCTTTCAAATTATTCTAAATGTATGAAACATACTCAGATTGGGATAATACATTGTGTCTGATTGGTTTTCTTGTTTGTTTTCTTACACACAAGTTAAATTGGCTTATCAAGATACAACTTTGCCCTCTGTCTCTCCTTAAAATTACAGAATCCATGACTGTGCAAGTAAGTATATTTTCTCTTGGTTTCAAGTTTCCACATCTCTTGATTAAGTTGCATTCTGGGTCCGTGTACGGTCCGTGTAACAACGGATAAGAGCGTGTCTGAGCAAAGCACTTGGCCCACGGAAATAACGCGCAACCCAAAAGGAGTGGCTCCAAACCGGAGAACAGAACGGATGTGAACGCGGCCTGCAGGGTCTCAGACAGCTGTCGCACGACCGGAACAGGAGTTGACTCGAGGGCGCTGGAAATATTCATTCTACGGTGACTACAACAGTAAGAAATATCTCCGTATCTCTTCTTTCTGGACTGTTTTGAATTAGTGCTTTCAATCGTTTGGCAAATTGGCTTTGGCAACATTTTTTATTTTTTTTTACTTTCAGCTATCATAGATAGTGCCCGGCGCATAAAACAGTCCAGGCTTTCATTTCATTTGTCTCGCGTGATACATACAATATATTTGACATAACTATAAAATGTTTGAATAGCCCCACAAAAGAATATCTTAGACACTCTTTCTGGTTTGAGAGTATTTTGTTAGCATACTTTTTATTTATTTTATGCATGTGATGAATCAGTGGTATTTGTTGAAAAGCATTTGGCTTCGACATTTGGTGATAATAGTGTATTTGGGCTGTTTTTTGTTGTTGTGTTTTTTACTCTCTGGTCCAATTGAGGAAATAATAAACAACCTTGTGGTGAGATTACATCTTGTTTTGCATGATAGCCGAGTGTAAGCAAACTCAGTAACAACATGGATGTCATTCCCTTACAAGGATATATATCACATTTCAACAACAAGGCAATTCAACAAGGCAATTCAAAGTGTTTCACATAAAACCGAGCATCAAAATTCAGCAACAGCAAACGGAATAGTATTTTGACAAAGTTAAAATGTATTTTTTTAAATTATAATCGTGATAAATAAGTGATGTTTAATCCCTATTGACATTTCGGAGGCCTAACTTTTGGTAATATTTATAACCCACCTTTTCCAACTCACCTTTACCTGCTAAACCCCTTTTGTTTGCTTTG
Organism: Taurulus bubalis; assembly: GCF_910589615.1. Classification (NCBI taxonomy): domain Eukaryota; kingdom Metazoa; phylum Chordata; class Actinopteri; order Perciformes; family Cottidae; genus Taurulus; species Taurulus bubalis. The sequence continues at coordinate 14,737,266 of NC_136599.1, read as the reverse complement.
TCTTTCCATTTTTTTTTTGTTCCGTTAGTCTCTGTCGCTTGGCCCCAATGTAAAGCATATTTGTGTACTTAGAGAAGCGCTATAAAAGTTTGAATAATAATAATTATTATTATTTGAAATGTTCTTCATGACAATTGCTGACATGGCCAAACAGCAAAGTGACTGCGAGGCATCAGACAGAGCTACTAGCAGGTCCTGCTGAGCACCACTCACCAACAGCAGTCCCCTTGGCCTCACGTCCTAAGATAACATGGGAGGGTGCGGCTAGAACCTGACTAACAACCTCTTTCTCAAAACTAGGGCTGCAACTAACGATTATTTTAATAATCGATTAATCGGTTGATTATTTTTTCGATGAATCGGATAAAAAAGCAAAAAAACATTACTTTCCAACCCTTTGTTCAAAAACAGAAGTGACAGTGCAAATTCACAGTGCAAAACATGTTCAGAAAGCACAAACAGGTTGCTCCTTGAACATCCCCGAGCTGTTAATTAAACAAATTAGATTAAAATGGACTAACACTAAAAACATACACATGTATGCTTTACATCTGCCTTTTTACTGTAATTGATCTCCTTGGAGCAGAGGCTGCTTTAGCATGCCCTGCTTTATCAATATGTATGAAACACTGGGACAGTGGGAAGCTGTACTGCTCCTCTCACGTCTGTTTAGACCGAAACCTCCAGGCCCAGCTCCACCTCATCTCAGCTCTGCATCAAGCTGCGCTGCATATAGAGTCCTCTTCCTTAAACTATTTCATTCTGGGCCTCTTACGACCACGAACTGACGTTGTTGGCTAAGCCCAACTACGTGATTTGATTCAGTCTACTTTGAGTAAAAAAACAACCTGCAGCCAGATCCGCCAGTGTGCCGATTTAACGTTAACGAGTGACAGCGTGAACTGAACCAGACCGGGGGGTTACGGCATGTTTCACCACGTTACGGTTTTTTACAAGCAATACTGAACTGTAACGGAACATAACGTAACTTTAACGACAATACACAACCCAAACACGTTAGCTAACGTGATAGCAAGCTAGCAAGCTGACTAGCTTCCATTAACAACAAGTTTGAGGGAAATAAAGCCGCTGTAGACGCTTAACACTTAACGCTGGTTGGCCAAGACTCGACACGTCACATCCAAGATGTTCTATTTTTGCTAAGATCACGACTTCAGCGTTTCTCAGTCTCTCACTCCAATCTCAGACACGCTGGCGGCTCTGCGCCGCTCTTTTTTTTTTTCTCCGCGACTTTATGACTGCCATAATAATCGCGCGACACAACGAATCGATAATGAAATTAGTTGCCAACACTTTTGCTAATCGACTTGTGCTATTGTTGATTGTGGCGAGTCGCAATGCAAGTCCACCCTCAACTTAAAATTTGTAATCACATAGTTTTCTTCTTTCAGTTTAAGCACTCCATACAGGCTAGAACTGCATTTGTCTGGCCCTTAAAATAAGCTTGAGGCCAAAGTTGCCTCCACAGTACCGAAGAAGATAATGACATTAGCCAGCCCAGTGATGGTCAGTGGCTTTTTGCTCGTAAAGTTTCACATCACAGTTGGAACCAAAACTTGGTTTTACTTTTCCCTCAGACTACTTATCTGTACCAAGTACGTCCTCATTCCAACTTGTCTCATACTGGCGCTTTGACAAACTCATTGGCATCCCTTTCTGTCTCAGTAAACACGTAGTTAACGTGAATTCTGATTTTAAAAAACACTTGCTTGGGTTAAAAAAAAGTTAAGTTAACAAAAACCTCATGGCTTATAATTACGTCAACCAAGTAAAAGGTCAACAATGTAGCATACAGACACTAAAGGGTGCCATGACCAAGTATTGGTGATGTCCTTGGAATGAGAACAGACTGTCTTGTACAGCCAAAAAGTGTGGCCAAAAAGTGGTGCAGTCAGAATGTGGTACAAGATCAAAACCAGGAAGCATGCTAATATGCTTGAGTGTTGTGTTAATCACACACATATTCCTTATTCAGTCAAAGCATATTTTAGCTGTTGAAAAATATATCACATCTTAATAACAGTGTTGAACAACCTGTCATTTTGGTGTGAATCTCTTATCAACGTGGAGCCCTGGCCGGTCACTGCCAGCTTCAACACCAAGAAAGTCCTTATAGGGTGTCAGAGTACACAAACCTATACTCCGGATGCAGCCATGAGCTGTGAGGCCCTGCAGTGAGCAGGCCTCAGCCTGAGACAAACGTAAAGCAGAAGACGAGTATGGGCCCCTATAGTCTTAAACAGTCGACAGGGTGAGGGTACAGATCGCCGGCCGTTGAGATGTGCAGAAGAAATTAGATCCTTTAGTGAATCAGGCGGCTGAGATCCCTACAGGATCCTCTCAGGGGGCCATAAATTAGACTTTTAGGTTGGGTGTTCTGCCGGGTCACAGGAACGTTTGTTCTGCATGGTTTGATTCTCTTTACAGGGCAAAAACAATGTGTGTGTGTGTTTTATTTCCTTAACATAATCTAGTGATGCTCCGGGTCGACGAGAACGTGTCTGAGTGAGACCTTGATCCACCTTGCATAAGAGTACGGTATATTGGGGGAGATACTCTTGACATATAATCAATGCTTGGCAAGTGTTAATATGAAATTTGGAAAAATTAAACTATGGTGTCGCTTCAATAACTTTTGTATTAAAGTGATGATAAAAAGTTGATTTGTACGATGTACATGTGTGAGGACTGAGAGGATGAGCGGAAACGAGTCTGATAAGACTGCAACACAGGACCTCTGTTTTTCACATAGCTTTTTTGTTTTTCTTTTTCTGTGAGGTCTATATGTATACCATTTTGACATCTCCTTTAATCTTCATTCTAGATGCGTGCCACCTTTAAGAAGTGCATTGGACTACTTTTGATCAGTGGACTATTGCTATCCCTGTTTTGTGCTTGGAGCCCTGGGACCAGCTCAAGAGTTGACATACGGACAAGACAGGGGGGCCAAATACAGAAACTCATCGAAGGGAAAATCCAAGACATCATCAGTGTCTATCATGACATTGCCTACCATATAAAGGATGATGTGGCATGGTTAGTTCTAAGTCAGCATGTCTAAATTCTGCTCTGAATTCAAATATTTATCTGTAAAAACTCACTCAGTGCCATTTTTTTTTTCTGACAGTCTTTTGGCGCAAAATGCATGTATGTGCCGGGCTGATGAGGAGACCTTTAACCTGCCATTCTCCAATCTGCTGTTCCCACGTGTGTGGGCCCACAACATTGATCTTGCGTTCCTAGAGTCCCATCCTGACCCAAGTGGTGTGAAGCATCACAGAGCTCAGGAGTACAGCAGCTTTCAGAAGAGGTAAAGTTCAATGGATGAACCATATGACTTAATGAATCAGAATCAGAACCATTTATTGCCATGTATGCTTTCACATACAAGGAATTTGTCCTGGCAGAAGGTGCATCTATTCAACATTTTGACAATAAACATTTAACAGTAAACTGTGCAATAATGGGGAGCATGAATATTTACAATTAAATCTAGAATAAAGTACAGTCAACAGATAGCAGTACTTTAAGGCAGTGTTTTTCAACCTTTTTTGAGCCGCGGCACATTTTCTACAATAAAAAAATCCTGCGGCACACCAACAACCCAAAAGGTTACAGAATGTTGCATTGTAGCATAATACAGCATATATGGTTAGGTAGTTATTGCGCTACCTACTAGCATAGAAGAGTATTCAGTGTTTCCCCTAGGTTTACAGCTTTAGGGGGGGAGCGACTGACAGACATACTACATCGTGGTACCTCACAGTACTACATCGTGGTACCTCACAGTACTACAAAGTAATACTTCACAGTACTAGTGACTCCATCTGTGCTTTTATAAATAGTAGAATAAAGAACATTGCAATCACTTTCAATTAAACCAGATTGCTCCATCAGACAAAAAAAAATAATAAAATTATATCCGTGCAAAAAATAACTAATATTTAGTTACTACTAAATAGCTTATTGTGGAAAACAACAAGCTATTTTTTTGTAAAACAGAATGAGTGCAGATATGTGAGCAGCTGTGTGCTGCAGCGCATCGGGGCGGAAATCCGCTGTGCGCGACACAGAGAGCAGAGAAGAGTTGTAGACGCGACCCAGAAATGACAAGCTGTCTGTAGATACGATCAAGCCACTATATTGCAGGCTCAGACGCTCAACAATGGAACATTATTTGCGGTAGCTAAATAATATTTTTTTGGACCAAGTAAGTGAAATTGGACATTTTCTCACGGCACACCTAACGATCTCTCACAGCAAAGTGGTTGACAATCACTGCTTTAAGGTGGGATGTAAGTGGTATGTGAAGGTGACAAGTGTAAAGTAAAGTGGCAAGTGTATTTAAATATGAGGTATGGGGGGGATGTGCAGGTGAGTGGCCAGTAGGAAATTGTCTGGGGGTGACAGAGTCAGTCAGTGGGGGACCCGGGCTCTGTTGATGAGCCCGACTGCTGACGGGGAAAAAACTGTTAGTGTGTCGTGAGGTCTTGGTCCCGATGGACCTCTGCCTCCTGCCAGAGGGAAGGTGCTCCAACAAGTTATGTCCAGGGTGAGTCAGTGAACACACCCGTGTGTACTCATGTAATTATCATCTTAACTCACTTCTGTTGTAAGGCAAGGCAAGTTTATTTGTATAGCACATTTCAACAACAAGGCGATTCAAAGTGCTTCACATAAAAGCATTAAAAGCATCAAAACATAATGCAGATTTAAAAACGGTTAAGAAAACATTAAAACAGTCAAAAAGCAAAATAAAAGTAGAAAAAGCAACATAAAAAATAAAAGTTGCAGTGCAGTTTAAGAAATAAAATGCAGTAGTGAGATGCAGTAATTGAATCTGGTTAATCAAAGGCAGCAGCAAACAGAAAAGTCTTAAATGTGGACTTAAAGGAGCTGAGGGTCTCAGCAGACCTGCAGCTTTCAGGGACCTTGTTCCAGATGTGTGGAGCAGAAAAGCTGAATGCTGCTTCTCCATTCTCCGTTGTAGAAGGCAGTACAAAGTTCAACATTCATTTGTCAGCAGGCACCTCTTTTAACCAATATTGCTAATTCTTGGTTGTTGGGGACCAATTGTGTTCTGGGCCTTTTTAATCATGCGCTGTAGAGCCCTCTTGTCATGGGCCGTGCACATCCCATGCTAGTTTGCAATGTTTCCAGTCAGGGTGCTTTCTGTTTCTTGTTTATTTGTAAAAGTGAATCGGTGTTCAACACTAGAGTGGAGAAGCTGTGGCTGCCAGTCCAAACTGCTTGGGGACTGAAATTCACTCACGGTCATGTGTTTTGCATGGGCAGGTTCACTTTTGTATCTTTATAGACATGATACAGCGTGTTATCAGACAGTGTCATTAGTCTGATAGTCTTTGCACTCATCGCAGTTAAACAGCATTCCTCCTTGTCTGCTGCTTTTGTTATTTAGCCATGCAATAATATATACAACTTTATAGACTTGAAAGAAAACAGTTTAGATGCAAACCTCATATCATCAGGCTGGCTGTTCTAGCTGTTGGTCTCTAATTATTGGAGAAAACAGCGGTCTTGTAGCCTGAGGAATCTGCCGGGTTGATGTACTTCATTATTTTGTGTACCATACACATGCCGTGTAAACCTACTGCATGTCATGTCTATGAAGATGAAGATTAGTAGAGCTGACAATTGTTTTCATTGTTGATACTAGTGAAAACTACCCCAATAGGCTCGTTCGAAATGAGCCAGTTCTGCGCAGAATCCATCGGCGGCGATCGGCGCGCAATGCATGCCGATTAGATTTGTGTCCGACTTGCTCCCGACTTCCTCTGACGTCATGCACACGTGGTCAACGATGCTCTCACGAGATCAAGTCGCCGTCGATTTCAGAGTCACCCGCCGCAGTTGCTCTCCAACGACTGCGTGGCCCAGTGCATGATGGGAAACGCCTGGCTGTCGCCACATCAGAGAGCTGATTGGCTCTTATATCTGACAGCAAACACCACGTGTTGTAGAAAATCCTTATTTTATGTGTAGTTGTAATATTTAACGCTGGATTGTTGACTATTAGTCTCATGTTTGATCTAAAAACATATCTTGTGTGGTTGTTAATACAAAATTGTATTTATACAACACACATCAAAACTACTAGTAATGTATTTCACAGGCAGACATAAAAAGACCAAAGGATGCAGCTACACACACATTTCTACATAAATATATATTTACAAACGCATGTGAATAAATCCAAACGTGATCTGTAAACTACAAGTAGACAAAAGTTTGGAACTCACAGGAAGTCATTTTTTCTGTGACTTCTGTCTCGTCTGGATTCCAGGCGTGGCGCAGCTTTAACGAACGGGCCTATTGTCACAGAGCCCAAAATGGCATCTTCAAATTGTTTGTTTTGTCTTTCAGCAGTCCAAAATGTAAACCTATTGAATTTACAATTGTATCAAGCAAAGGAAAGAAGAAAACATATTCTGAACGGTGATACCGTTCACAATATGTATTTATTGTGATAGAGGTAGCAAAGATCCTATCTTACCTCTACCTCCCTACCAGTAAAACAGGTTGAACAAAAAAGGCTTCTAACCCCTACTACTACACAGACTGCTCAATACCTCCCCTCCCCCTAGGATCAGTGAAGCACAGCATAGCCTGGTTGTGAGCTGAAGATACAAGAGAGAGGGCCGGCCTCCACAGGTTCCCTCTCAAACCCCTCAGTCCAATTACCTGCAACACAACAGAGCAAAATACGGAAACAATGTAACGGCACCCCCCTCAGGCAGGGAGGTGAACAGTATGCATGTTCACCGCCTTCATATGACGCTCTGAGACATAACAGACACAACTTAAAGGCAACTAGATTTCATTAGTTTAACTTATGAGCTACTTATTACAGATGTTGATATACTTGAACCATGCAACACATCCGCAATGTATCTTCTCTGTGTGCAGTGTGAGATCAAATTCAGAAGAAGTACAGGTACTTTCCCCTCTAATCTGTTCTTTATGTAAAGGTCCTACAATCCTGCAGATGTGCTGATTGTAGCTGAGGCCAACAGTCCTCTTCAGTATCCTAGCCAGGGCGTGGAGGTGCGACCCCTCAAAACGATAATTATTCCTGGTAACAGCCTATATTATTACACTACATATTATCAAAGCTTGTACATTATTTCTTCACCTACTTTTTGGTATGTTAGTTCAAATGCTTCGCCATCATCCCATCTTTATATTTCTTGTAATAATGGCTTTCTTCCCACAGGTTTGGGTCTTAAAGAAGAAACCGGATCCAACCATACGGTAATTTCTTTACTTTGTGGTTTTCATTGGAGTTGACAAACCCACTTTCTTCTGTCTAAATGCTAAACTTGTTTGTTTACTTTTTCCTCAAAACCATGCAATTTGGTGCAACAGGTTTATTTGACAGCAACATTGGGGACTTTTGATGTTGCTGCTACAGTGGACAGGGTCTCTGTTAAAGGAGGAGGAGAGAAGCACATGATACTTTCTAGTCCTCATCTCTCCACTCTGAACAGGCAACTGCAGTTCGTCACTTATACAAACACGCTGTTTCATCCCAAGACAGCAGATACAGGTACATTTGTCATGTGGATACTATCTTGATACTAAAAGTAGAATGTATTCAACCTTAGAGTTTCATCCTAATGATCAGAGGTAATACACAACACTTTGAATCATTAAGTAATGAATCAATAGACATTATGGTAATAGAGTAAGAAAGTATTCATCAATACCAGATTCTTTATAGCTGTGAAATATATTACATTCAGAATTTCATAACTACTATTAAAGAAATGACAAGGACTGCAGTGCATCGGCAATTACAGCTTGGCATGACAGTTATGTTAACAATAAAATAAATATGCACTTCTTCATCTCTTTATCCCAATTCTGTTCTGCAGTTCAGTTTGCTACTGACGTTCACCAGTCATTCTTCACCATTAAAGTTGGACATGGAATTATACCTAAACTTTACAACACTGGAAATTCAAGAGGTTTGTGAGCAGTTATGTCATTATCAAATTCTTTTTTATGCAAAGTGTTTAAATGCCCCATTGGAATGTTTTTGTTCTTTCTGTGTTTTTTGTTTCTATTTAGAGTACAATATTAGTGCTCTTGTTACCATCGCCACAAAGACCTTTCTACGCTATGACAAACTCAAAGACCTCATTGACAGCATTCGGCAATATTATCCCACCATCACCATAGTGATAGCAGATGATAATGAACACCCACAGTCAGTGACCGGGCCTCACATTGAACATTACATCATGCCATTTAGAAAGGTAAAGAAGTTGTATCATGGGTTGTAATTATTTACCAGCACAGTTTCTTATGTATTGATTAACCTTCATCTACTATAAACAGGGTTGGTTTGCAGGAAGGAACCTGGCAGTGTCTCAAGTGACAACCAAGTATGTCCTTTGGTTGGATGATGACTTCATCTTCACTGCAAACACCAAGGTGGAGAGGATGGTGGACATCTTAGAAAAGACCACTCTGGATCTGGTGAGTTGCATGCCCAGAGACAGTACAGTGTGTGGAAGATAGCTGCTGTTTTGATGGTGACGGCATATTATTTTATTGATAAATACTCTGCTAACTTTAAAATTTTTGAATTTGCACCCAACTCTGCGCACTTTGGTTGGCGCTAATAGGATCACATTCAGAAGGGCAACTCCATTCGCAGAGCTCATATCATCGTGGCTTTACGTCGCTGGCTGCAAGTGAAATACATTCATTTTGATATTCTGTTGAGCACTAACATCGCTCTCCATAATTAAGCTTCCCAAATACATTCTTGAGCTTCTTATCCCTACTCTACCCTTTGCTGGCTGTACCTCGGTCAAAACCCCAAAACAAAAGTGGCTGGCCTTTCTTTTGGCTGTAAACCTTAGTATGGTATTAGTGTGGCACTTGTTGGTCTTATACTTCTTCTTTTGTATTGACTTGTGCAGCACTTGCGCTAAACAAGGATGCTACATATATCGATCAATAAATTGAATATTCTGACAAAAAACAGAGAAATCAGTGATCTGTGGCTGTCAAAGGACTTTAATAAACCTGTTGAATTATTTCATTAAGGCCGAATCCAATCATTCAACAGTCTACCGGCCCGTCTTATACCTGCCTGCCTCCCCTGCATGCACGTTTAGACTGCAATTTTACCATTACACCTGCAGAGTTTGATTGTAAGCGTTATCTGTCTCTACCTGTCAGCCCTGTGATAATCTGACACTCGATCCAGCATGTACCCTGTCTTCACCCAATGTCAGCAACCCTGAAAGGATAAGCGGTTACAGATAATATAATATAATAATAAGAATGTATTATGTTACTGTCACCCAGCATGACTGTGTGTGTCTATCTTCACACATGTATTTCATGTGTTCAGTAGTTGTCTATAATTTGTTCCTGTCTTCAGGTCGGTGGTGCAGTGAGAGAGGTGACAGGTTACACTGCAACTTACCGTCACACCATTTCAGTGGAAGAAGGGGGAGAGGAGGGTGACTGTTTACACATCAGAAATGGCTACCACCATGTCATCGAGGGATTTCCCAACTGTGTGGTCACTGATGCAGTCATCAACTTCTTTCTAGGGAGAACATACAAGGTGCAGCAGGCAGGATTTAACCCCCGCCTGGCCCGTCAAGGTCATCTAGGTGAGTCTATTTGTAACGTTGGCTATCGAATGTATGAACATATCAGTTTATATTAGTCATTTTCTCTCTACACACTGCAGTACAGCCGTGATAACAATGTTGGTTGCTTCAGATTGGAAAGATGTATAAGGAACGAAACCAAGGAAAATTCAAGGAAGGATTGTTCAAAACAACATTTTCTTTTGGCACTGCAGAGTTTTTCATCGACGCTCTGGGCTCCCTTCACGTTGGCTCCTGTAGTGACGTCATCATAAACCATGCATCAAAGATCATTCTACCCTGGAGTAAAGCAGACTCACATAAGGCTTATGAAAAATTCCGCTATTCATCTTCCAGTGCTGATCAAGACGTTCATAAGGAAGACTTCTACTTCAAGAACAGGTTCAAGTGCATGACCAGCCATTAAAACTGGTGCTGAACATGTATGTTTGCCGCCTAAATGTGAGGTTAATGGGGAATTATTGTTTTCAGGGAAGGTGAAGACTGTAGAAAATTATATTGTTGTGTTTTACAGTTCCATAATGTAATGTGACATTACAAAGATACAATAAGAAGACACAGGGAAATGATGCTGTAGAGGTTCAACCAACATTTACTAATCAAGCTGATTAGGATGTTGTCAATGATTCCCAACTCTCTGACAGGTGGGCTCAAGTTCTGTAAATTCATAATTTTCCGGTTAAATAGATAGCAATAATATCAGGGAATTGTTGAGATAACAGTGGGAGGAACGTATCTGTTGCAGCATGTATGAATGTCTGATTTTATTTGTTTATATACAACTGAAATGAAAGTTAAATAATGGTATTTGTTTTGCTAAATCTATGTGTGTCATGTGGCATGTTGCATTGCACTGGCAACAGCTCAACAAATATGTTATGCCACTCAAAGGCTGAGGCTTATTAATCCTATTCATTGTTTTCCCAATAAAAAGTATGGCTCATATATACATATATGTTACATATTTTGAATGTATTGTGACACTGTATTCTTCCACTTGGCTGTGCAGGTGTAAAAAGTGCAAAGGTGATGTGATATATATTGCTGTGCAAGAAAACTGAATGTAAATTACACTGTTGTTATTGAATGTTTGATAAGCTTGTACTTGGCTCTTTAAATAATACAAGTGAGGACAAAATACAGCCTTCAAGGTCCAAGGTTAATTCATTGTCAACACGGGGTTGCCCAAGGTAACAAGTTGTGGTCTGGTTCATTTATGCTACACAAGAAAAAGATGACAAAAAAAAACTGTCGTTTGGAATTTGCATCAGATGACATAAAAACAGTAGCAACAAAAACACTGAATTATCTGGGCAGATAATATGGCCATCAGGGAAACTACGTTTGAGCACCAAGCTGTATTGATGTAAACCCAGACTCCACCCCCTCTCGTACCACCAGAGTTGTCAGGTGCAGCTTTATATCATAATGTCACAATGGAGTATGGCGTCTGTAAAGATGCTTTCCTGTTGCTGGTTTAGCCTCGTAAATGTAATTCTATTCTTCAAACACAGACTGATACAGACTTAAATAGAAATCCATTTTGCCAAATATATGAATGTGCATAAACCAATATTCCAATGTGATATTCAAGTATTTGAAGTCTGCAGCATCCACTGAAATGTCCTGCTATTATTCTTTTATTTTATACTTATTTTTGGATATGTTGGATACGTGAAAATAAAAAAATATATGAAATAGGTTTTGTGTTGCATTTATTACAGTCTGTCTTAAAGGTAAGACATATTTCTCATGGTGTAATTTATGTGCATATTTCTTTACAACAAGGAATAAACTTATTGTTTAAGGTTTAATTACTATAGCTACAGCTGACTGGCACAAGAAAGTCATGTGACCCTTCGTTGTAAAAAAAAAGTTGTCATTCCAATGTTTCACCACAAGATGGAAACAAAAGATCAGAGAATAATGCCACACATGTTTAATGCTTTTCTACTTTGTTGTGAGGACCTTGGCGTTGTTATCATTATAAGTAGGATGCTAGTAGTAGTAGTAGTAGTAGTAGTAGTATCAGTAGAATAAGTACAAGCAGTTGTAGTATTTTCATACTAATTATGAGCCCACATGGCTGGATTAGAGTGCCTGTGTTAAACAGTACATCTCAACGCTTACTGTTTTCAGCTGTTTCTGTACTAATTGCATTAATAAGAAATAATATAAATGACTTCATGTTTTATCCTTTCATAGATATTATTGTTTGGGGTGGTTTCACTCGGCTATGCGTGGGTCAATTAACATAACTGTTAGAACACGATACCTGTAAGCACTTTTTCATACAGGTAAATCAAAGCTTTGTCATTCAATCACTGACCTTCCCGGAGGAGTTTGCCGGGTTACTTTTTGAATATGTTTGTGTACAGTTAGTAGGTCTACCGGTAGAATCTGGCTTAGTAAACATTTGGCCAGAGTCTTGTGTACCATGTTCTAATTGAAGTGGACTACTTCCTGCCAATTAGTGAAACACTCCTTGAGCTTTAAAGGGAAAACCCAAAGGGTACAGTGTCTAGAGGCCTCTTTGAAATATGCACTGGAAAAAATTAATAACTTGGCTATCTAACATCAAGCAAAGAAATAATTAGTTTTTTTTTCTTTCTTTTTCATCCTGGTTTTGAACTCACACTGCATATAGTTTTATCAGGTCAAAGTAACAGGATTGTCATGCGTAGCAGTGGGGGGAAACCTGTAACTGTTGGACAGCAGAGGACAGCATGGCTGTGAGCTAACAATCAATGTAATGACATGTACAGCTCCTGGTCACACAAATCCAGCATCTTTCAGAAGGTTTTGTCAGACTTGGTATATAATATGAAAGTATTTCTTCCTGTAGAAAGTGGTGGACAGGCTGGGTCAAAGAGTTGCATCTAATGTGATTTCAAGTTTAAAGGAAAATATAATTGACATCAGTCTAGCTTAAATGATGATGCATGTTAAATAAAACAGAATTTTGCAGAACTAAGGACTTGTGCTCCTACTTTCCCAATTTGCCCCGTGGTAAAAAAAAAAAATGCTTCTGTCTTTGTCATTTGATTAATGTATTTTTTTGTTCATCATATCTCAGTACAGACATACAGGTCTGTGGTATCTCACCAAATACAAAGACTGCTTTTCTTCTCGCTTCAAAATATGACAGAGTGGCGTGCTTCACATTCCACACTGTGTTTCCCCCTAAATTGTATTCACACTTAATAACCACAGTAACCCAAGTATTGAAAAAACTAACCCAATTTAATACTATTTATTTAATTGTGAATCACCAAGACGTTGTTTTTGGAGACACATTTATGGTCAAAACAGCCACTGGATGGCACAGTTGCTGACAAATACAAAAGTAATTTCATAAAATATTTTGTGCAGTCTCTCTGGAGTTTAAAGAAAGAACATTTTAAGGCCGTATGAGTTGGACTTTACATAGTTGCATTTTACATTTAAACATAGAAATACATAAAGTATTTAACAAACTATTCAGTGCACTTTATATTCATCTGTATTGCAAACAACAAACAGAAACTAAATAAATATCACATTGCTAATATTCCAGCATATAGAACAATAAAAGAAAGACAATCTGTCAGATACAGGTTTATAGTCACAGGACAAAAATCCCTTATTTGTTTTTTCTTTCTTTTTTACACAAAATATACGAGGAGAATGTCTGGTTTTCTGCTTGATCTTATTTGAAGCCCTCTGAATTTGTGACCGTCTACTAAAATCAGATTAAAGTGTACCAGAAGAGAGTCCAATATCTGTGAGAAAACTGGTGACACTAATCTAATAATTATAGTAATTCAAGATGTGCTACAACAGGCTACTGCTTCTTTAAAACACTGGTATATAGTGGCACACTGCTATACAGCAGAGATCTGCTTATAGAACCAAAAGTAGAAGACCCATTTGCCTTCTTCTATCTTCTTTGGTTAATGGGAGCACGACTCGTCACTGTCCTCCTGATTCATACCCAGACAGTCGTGGTGTTCTCTGGAGGTTTATCCTACATCAGACAACAGAAGTTCCTTTTAGGACTTAGTAATCAGAAACTAAGTTCTTTTGAATAATTGTGAAATATCTGCTTTCTAGCTTACCTTCTGTTGTTGAATATACATCACTGCATCATGAACAGTAACAAAAATATGCTGAGGGTTCATGTGGGTCATTAGACCACTTGATGTGAGGATCTTTAAGACGCTCTCTGAGGGGATGGAAATCATTGATCAGCATTCACTGCATGCAAGTGGATAAACTATAAACATAGAATATCATATACACAGGCCTTACCATTGCAGTTTGACAAATATACATGAACTCCAACTTTGTAGCATTCAGTACACATCTGCAAAAAGCCAAAAGCAAGCAATCATGTTGACACAAGGCACAAATAAATGAGGAGAACCCAATAAGGTGACGTTTGAAGCATAATGTCTTGCTTTATAGACTAACCTGTGTGAAGAGTCTTGCTCCAGCGACATCAACAAATGTCACACTGCTGCAATCGATTAGCACGGCCTGAACATCACTCTTAGATTTTTCTACAGAAAAAAGGCAATGAAAGGAAAGCTTGACATTGTCTACAGCTTATTTCTACAAAACATTTAAATCGAGCAATCTAAAAAAAATGGCATTTGTAAAGGCCAAGAACTGTTGTCCTCATTTAAAATCTATAGTTCTTTGTTTTCGTATCGCCCACGCTCATTATTTACCAGATTTAAAGAACTCATTTTCTGAAGAAAACGATGTGTTTGCAATTCCTTGTTCCTAAACAACAATGGAGGGAGAAAAAACAATGAGACACTGAAATCACATTTTACAGTGAGAACTTCATATTTGTTAGAATGCAGCTAAGTCAGTAAAGTTGTACCACAGTGCTGACAGTGGCTTCTCTCTCCCTCTTCTCCAGGGCCTTTCTGGCTTTCTCGCAGCTGCGGATCTTCTCTGGCGTCAGGCCCAGCAGCCGGCTCATCTCCTCCCTGAAGAAGCTACGGTTGCCGTAGTAAATAGGCCCGTTGTAAGTCACGATCTTCACTCCAGGTACCTCGTAGCACTGAAAAGAAAACAGGATCGTCCCGACTTCATTCTAGGATCAGCTGTATCGTCTCTGAGATTATGATTATCACTTGTTGGAATCAGAAACTATGATTTGATGTGCCTAAAATCTAAGTATTTAACAGTGAGTGCGTCCTCTCACCTTGCTGTGGTTCTCCAGAGGTCTGTAAATTTCGGTGTTGCTGGCCCGACCAAGCACTGAACAACCAGCCCTGTTGGAACCATCAATTTTTGACTTATGATCGACATAGCTTGACAAGTATAAAGTGATCCTCTACTTCTCTGTGATGAATCTTAGTTCAGCAGTCCAATAAAGATATACTACTCCCAATGTCCTTCAATTATTTCAATTATGTCAATTATAATTTGGTTGTTACTGGAGCTTTATAATTCTTATAAAATATACTTTTACACAGTTCTTGCAGCAGAAAAGTGTGATCTTCTCAGTTCATGGCGACATCTCAGATGTACATGGTATTTTGTACAACAGAGTAATTGGCAAGCGCACTAGCTGGATTGAATCATAGTACTGGAAAATGTACCTTTGTGTGCGGCAGATGACGGTCATCATAGAGAAAACCACTCCGATAGCGAGGCCAAGGTCCACGTTGAGGACCACTACAGAGAGCCAGGTAACCACCCAAACCATCTACACAAGCCAGAATAACGCATTAATAACCTTGCACCTGTGACATAGCCGTTATTGTTTTAAGATGCATGCATTATTAATTGATCAGCAGGCTGCTTAACTGCAGCTGATTCAGACTACGAAAACTTGTGAAGTGCCTCACACAGCTTCAGCTCAAATTACCAGTAGAATATAATCACAAGAATGAAGTCCAGTCTCATTTCAATTCCAAATAAAAAAAAAGGTAATATGTTGCTGAAGGCACATCCTATTTGACTCCAGATGGGGTGAATTAAGAATGTTTTTTAAATTCTTTATAAAAAGGACTACAGCCTGAGCCGATACTGATAAAACCAATTATCTTTGCTTTATGGGTCAGTTGTTTACCTAATGGTAACTACAGGGAGCTGATTAATCATCTTCCTTTCAGTCTGTTGTGCTTTATTCTTATGCATGGAGACCATTTTGTGGAATACTTATATTGTTATAATAATATATTGCCTTACAAAGTCTATCTTGCTGATTCTCCACAATTCAGGTAAATCCTGGAACTGCAAGAACATCTGCCTGAGGCTGGTGACGTTGATACATGCCAACACTGCCTGGGGGAGAGATGTAAAGGATGAGATGAGTAAACGTCCCCTCTTTTTTTATATCATTCTGGTACAGACAGATACATACATATTAAACACACCTTTGGTAGGAAGTAGAACAGCGGTCCAATCAGAAGCAGGACAATCAGAACAACCAGACTTGTGAACAAGCCGGAGAGCTGCAGGAACACACACACAAAACACACATCCCTTATTGGAAATCTCTGTAGCGTTGATCCTTGTTTGGAGTATTTTCTCCATCCCGTAATGTGGAAGCTCAAAATGCAAGAAAATCCTAAAACGTTATCCTTTTTCAGCAGCATGAATTGCTGCTGTGTTTAAAGCATCAGTAAACACAATAACCTAAAAGGGACCTTTCAAACTATTGGAGTGAAGTGTTTTCATTTTCAACCAGTCTACATGGCTTATGAGTGTGACACACATAGCCTACTGGATATCATGCACACTACCTGTGTGTATCCTCCAGCACTCTCCAGTATATTAGTGGTGGCAAGAGTGGCTGAGCTGGGGAAGCATGTGAAGAAAGAAGACAGCGTGTTGGAGATACCGTGAGCCAGGAGCTCCTGAAATAAAACACAGGTTCCATACAAAAAGGTTAACAGACTGGTGAAAGTCTAGCAAGTCAACAAGTAGCTGGGAAACCAGTTACCTGGTTGGGATTTATGGAATATCCATGTTTATCAGCATAGATCATTGCCAGAGAGACCGACACAGCATAACCGACAAATGTTATGGCTATTGTGTCTCCAGCAATGTCAGGGAAAGTGCTCAAGGTCGGCATCCGTGGCTTCGGGAATCTGAGGGAAGGAGAATTAAAAGTCAAACTACTGAAAGCTACTGAACTCAGTGTTGTGAGGTCTGCTTTTTTGTTTAAATCCAAAAAGATTACCCAGCTGGGATATGGCCAACTATCTCAATGTTGTAAGTAGAGTCCAGCGAGGAGGCGTAGGCCACACCTGTAGCAATAATCACCTGAAGAATGAAGAGTAAAACCATGACTTATAACCTGTTGATTCAATTGTAAATAACAAATGTCCCCTACACATTCATAAATACAGTCGACTAACCGTGAGGATCTCCACAGGGATAGGTGTACGCAGGTGCTGTCTGTAGCGCATGTTGATCTCCTTAACTGGCACAAGAACAGCCAAACACAGCAAGGAGATCAGCAGCTCGGCCATGTTGGTGTGAGGCAGGTTCTCTATCACTGAGGCTAAAGTCTGAACACAAGAGTAGGTGAGCTGTGAGCAGACAGCACAACAAAAACAAATAACAACATGGTGGATTAGGCTATCAAGATGGTATAGAGAAACGCTGCCTACCTTGAAGAGGGAGAAAGTCCCAGTGTGGCGAGGGAGCCGCAGCCCCAGCATGCTTTGCAGCTGTGAGACAGTAACATGGAAGGCAGCAGCACTGGTGAAAGCCTTGACAATTGGCTCTGACAGATAGGTGGAGAGGAAGCCCAGCTGAAGACCAAACATACAGAGCTGGGGCACAAGAGATGAACACATAATTATGAGCTGTGTTGGGAAATCAAGTCTGCTAGTGTTCATAAAAAGACAGGTTGCATTGCTTATTAACAATGTTGAGTTAAATCCAAAGACGTTGTGCATCTGTCTTACCATAATAATTCCTGAGAGGAGTGCGACAGCTGACGCAACTCCAATCCTCTGGGCCTCAAATTCAGCCGCTTCAGGCGAACTTGAGTTCATCTCCAGAGGAGTGGGAACCAGCTGCTCCACCACAGAACCAGTCATCAGACTCACCACAGCAAAGGTACCTGAGAACAGACTGAGCATCTCAGTAATGGTGGAAAACATTGAGTTCTGGGTGCAAGCTTTAGATAATGAAACCCTGTTGATTAATGAAACTCATCTAGAATATACACTTGATGATATGAGAGCACAAGTCTTACCTGTGGACACATGGCGACCTGTGCCAAAAAACATATAGAGAACCACAGGGAAGAAAGAGGTGTAAAGGCCAAATATTGGTGCTACGGATGTGAGTAACGCGAAGGCCATGCCTGTTTAGAGAAGGAAATTTAAAAACAGTTTAGAAGTGAATACATGTTTTTGTTGAGTATAACAAAAGGTATTTAAAAAGTAATAGAAGTGACTGGACTACAACAAATATTGACTGTATATAATATCTCCCCTGTGACCATGTTTATTCTGACAGTTTAGTCTTATGGTTGTTGTAACATGTATAATAATAATTATATAATTATCAATATGAATATAATAATAACTATGTAGTGTCGTCTTTTATCATTAGTTATCATCATCATCATCATCATGCATTATTGTTAGGCATAATCATTATAATAAAATTATGTCTGAGTTGATTCTAAATGAAATGATTTACTTGTTATAACAATACAAAATACTTCAATAATGTCAGACAAAACCAGCTTTAGCTGCCTATTGATCATGATATATAACTCACCTTGCGGAATGTGAAGAATACCAACTGTCAGTCCCCCTATAGTATCTCCTAATATCCATTTCTTTAGTCTGTATCTTGGGAGCCAGTTAAAAATGGGCACTCTCTCCTTCAACAGGTGAAGGCATGCTCGCCTTGAACACCTGCACCTCCCGGCGAGCTTTTCCCGCAGCCGCACACTTCCACTCGCGTTATCATCGGAACCGTAGGCCTGTTTGAAGCGGTCCTCCGTGTAAATATTCCTGTACACGGCCACAGTAGCGCTCATGTCGTCTCTGTAAAGATGAGCGACGCTAGCTCAACATGCAGGACCTGTTGCAGAGTCAGTGAAGCTCTGTTGCAACACATTTATAGCTGACCTTAGGAGCCATTGGATTGTGCTGTCAGACTCTTCTCAGCCAATGACATGGCTCAAAGCTCAACCTTTTTTTGTTAGTGTTGAACTTTTTTTCACATCTTTGTCATGCCTCAGATATCATAAAGGTGTGCTGGTCCATTTTTCCCTACCTACAAAAAATCCTCTGGGTCCTACTGCTGGAAGTGTTTTTTTCAACAGAAAGTAGAAAGTCAGGCACTGCTTTTCCTTCACTCACAACCCCTCCCTCCAAACACACACACACACACACACACACACACACACACACACACACACACACACACACACGCACACACACTATCCTTCGCACTAAGTATATCCTCCCTGATCTCCTCCAGAGAGCTACACAGGAGGTACAAGCTCAGTGGAGGCACAATTAAGTCACACAATGTATACCACTGTGAAACGCCTCACGACATCAAAGTCTTATTGTTGGTGGAGCTAAGGTGTAACCTCAAACCATATCTGTTAGCGAGGAGTTCATTTCCGAGAAGGATGGATGTCTGTAATGGGTGGGCGTTTAAACCGTGTAGCCACAAGGAAAAGGGGTCTGGCACCCATGAGACCCTTGTGAAACTCAATCACACATGGCATCCTGGTTCATAGATCAAACCACACCTCGACTCTGATCAGAGCTTGTGTGAGATGAGTGATATGTTGTTCTTTGTCAGACAGGAGTGAATACAAGGGAACTTTGGATACATACAAGATAAAACAGGATGTGTGTGTCTACAAGAGAAAACATTGATTGCAAAATATAACTTATAACTATAAAAATATGAATAGAATAAAACTTTCCTTCTTGAACAGTAAATCACAACCTCATAGTTTCAGTCTGACTGGTGGATATAAAACAAAAGGAATGTCAAGGAAAGGCAATTTTTTTATTATTTTTTGAAAAAGGACAACACCCAAGGATCTTTGCTTGAATGGGCCCTAACCTTGACGAGAAGGGCGGAAAGTTTAAAGCCGTTCAAAATGTACAACACGTTAAAATGGACATCAAAGATGGCATTAAATGGTTAAAAGGGGGAAAATGTTATCAATTATCCAGCGTGGTAATAGGAACACAGGCATAGTGTATTTCATGGGATTGTGACAAACGGGATGGGATTGTGAACTTGACAAGTATCACCCAACAATTACGATCAATATTTCACAAATCAGAGTTAGGTATTCATCATACTGATGAAATTACAATATAGTACTACAAACACTAAGATACTCGTTAAACGTCAAATATGATTTTCACCTCTATGTTAAAGCTGTAAAGCCACAGCAATGTTTTCATCTCCGCATTGTATACCGACAGGAGCTAAATCAACCAATCAACTTGCCTGACGTGCAGATTTTGATTTTGACGGGTTGCATGGCGTCATGACCTATACGGCTACCCATAATACCTTACTGTACACATGTTTGATATCCATATCACTGCTGTCATGTCCTTCTGCGTTTGATACTGAGGCCCCCTGTAGCGCCTAAGGAAGCGGTGGTATTTGACAACCAATGACTTGTTACATTGTGTGTGTTTGTATGTCCTCCAGTGTGTCCTCTGCATACGCCTCTCTCCTCTGGTGTGTGCAGAGTGTGCTGCTATCGGTGTGCAGTTTACGTACGAGCTAGATGCTCATTTGGTTTGACATGTCGTTTGCAACTCGGCAGGTAGAGTACAGTCAGTTTCTTTTATTTTTTGGACAAAAACAAAGGTCATTTGTTCCTGCTTGATGACCGTGGTAAGACTGAAGAAAACTACACATTTGCATCAAAGAAGAAAAGCTAAAAAGGAGATAAAATAATAATAATAATACATTGTATTTGTAATGCACTTTATATTTAAACAATCTCAAAGTGCTACAGAACAGGATAAAACAAGAACATTTTAAAGATATATCTAAAAGCAAAGCCCATAAAAGATATTTTAGCAGTACACTTTCTTAAAAAGGTGAGTTTTTAGGTCACGTTTAAAAGCCTCTGCAGTCTGTGGGGCCCTCAGATGGTCGGGGAGAGAATTCCACAGCCTCGGAGCCGCAGAGGAAAAGGCCCGATCGCCCATAGTGCGGAGCTTGGTTCTGGGGACTTGGAGGGTATTTTTGTTTGCAGAACAGAGGTTGAATGAGGAGGTCTGGGGGGTGAGCAGTTCTTTTAGGTATTGGGGGGCATGTACGTGAATGCACTGATGAGTGAGGAGGGAGAGCTTATACTCAATTCTGTGCGGGATGGGGAGCCAGTGTAGTGATTTCAGAACGGGGGTGATGTGGTCGTATTTGCGGACTCTTAGCAGGATCCTGGCAGCGCTGTTTTGAATATGTTGTAGTCTCTGGATGTTCCTGTTAGAGATTCCGGTGAGGAGAGCATTACAGTAATCCAGCCTGGACGATACAAAGGCGTGGACAAGTGTCTCTGCATCTGTCAGGGTGAGTGTTGGACGGAGTTTGCCGATGTTCCTGAGGTGATAGAAAGCTGTCTTGCAGAAGTGTTTGATGTGGGTGTCAAAAGTGAGATTGGGGTCCATTTTAACACCAAGGTTGGTGACAGATGTGGAGAGAGGGACGTTTTGACCCGAGAAGGTGATACAGGTGATGGTGGAGGAGCGGAGCTGATGTGGTGTGCCAACTAGGATTGCTTCTGTTTTTGAACTGTTTAGCTGAAGAAAATTGAGTTTCATCCACCTCTCTATGTCCTCCAGGCAGGTGGTGAGTGTGGACATAGAGTGGGAATCAGAAGAAGTGGGGGTTGTCCTCATATAGAGCTGTGTGTCATCAGCATAGCAGTGATAGGATACCCCATGCCTACTGATTATATTACCCAGGGGAAGCAGATAGAGGGTGAAGAGAGTGGGGCCCAGCACTGAGCTCTAGGGCACACCACATCCTCCACTTCCTCTTGTGTGACATTTGAGAAGGAGCAAAGAGGCTGCACAAACTCAGATAGTGGGTCGGTGGTTGTAAGAGGCAGGACAGCAGTGGCGGAGAGGTGTAAGCAGATGTTTTCAACTTTTTGTCGGAAAAAAGTGATGTGCATATTGCACCTATCCTAAGTGGCCTCAGGATGGACAAGTGAAAGCGGTTTGACAAGATGATTTACAGGAGAGAAAAGTTGTTTAGAGTTACCGGGGCTGTTGTTGATAATGGTGGAATGAAACTTGGACTGTGTATCTCTCAGAGCTTCTGCGTAGGCCTTCCTGTGTTCTCTATATCCAGAAGCCTTGATGCTCGTTGACACGCCCAGCAGTCTTCATCTTATGCAGTTCGCAGGTGTACCAGGGTGCTGAGCGCGAGAAGGAGACTGACCTGGATGTTATGGGGGCATGAAGGTCCAGAAGACTGCTCAGGGACTGGTTGTAGGAATCCACTAAGTCAGTGCCAGAGAGGAAGTTGGTCGAGCTAATGGAGAGAAGTTTGAGGTCCAGAGCCAGGGCATCCATGCTAATGTTTTTCAGATTTCTGAAGTGGATCTGCCGCATGGGTCTGATGTGGGGAGAAGGGAAAGGCAACTTCATTGATATTATTTTGTGGTCAGACACACCAAGATCGTAAACCTGTAGGTTGGTGATGGGGGCGGAGTTTGTGATGACAAGGTCGAGTGTGTGTCCCCTTGAGTGTGTGGGGACATCAACATGTTGTTGTAGGTTTAGGGAGTCCAGTAGCTGAAGGAGATCGGCAGCAGAGTGGCATGAAGGGGTGTCGACATGAATGTTTAAATCTCCCAGGATTATGGTATTTGCAGATGTAGTGCAAAGCGTTGTGAGGAGATCAGACAATTCCTGGATAAAAGTGGAGTTTGGTTTAGGGGGCCGGTAGATGAGAAGAACAGTCATGGGAAACGGGGGCTTACATTTAAATGCAAGACACTCACAAGATGTTATTGTGGGCAGCGGGATGGGGGACAGCTCTAGGTCCTGACGGTGGATGACTGCTAGGCCACCACCACGGCCAGTGCTGCGTGCTGCCTCCAGGTAACTGTATCCGGGGGGACAGGCTTCATTGAGGGCAGAGTAAACCTATGGCTGATGCCAGGTTTCAGTTAGGCACATTAAGTCCAGTCCTTTCTCCCTGATATGTTCTTCAATCAGGGTAGATTTATTGTTGATGGATTGAGCAGTGAACAGTTCGATTTTGACCAGCGAATGTGGGATGAATCTCTGTATAGGTCGCAGAACACTGAAATCCGCTCCACGCAGACTGGAATGCCCTTCATGAATTTTATCCAACTCAGTGCGCCGGGATCTCGACCATAGAGACGGGATGTTTGTAGCAGAGCAGCTTAACTGGTTATGGAAAATAAATTTTCGGCCGGAACCTCTGTGAATGTAACGAGGGCGGCGTAGAAGACCAAGCTCGTTGATGATGGGGATGTTGAGTCCAGGAGTAGTTGCGGGTTTTAGTCGGTGGAGTTGTGAGATAGTATAGCAGAAAGCCATGCTGACCAACGAAGGATGTTGCCTAGCCACGCTAACTGCTAGCCCGAGTGTCTCTCGGTAGTTTTAAAGTCTCAGATGGAGAAACGGCGAACACCCTGGCTGAAAAATAAAAGGCTGTGTAGAGCTGCAGAGTTGGAGGATAACCAAGTTCATCCCTGCGAAAAACCGTCATTAGCTCTTATTAATTCTAATCTAATGGATATGAAGTCATTTTTACTTTTACACCTCACCAGCCCAGAAGAAGCCATGATAAGCAGGGGGTGTTTTGGTAATCTCACATACAGCTAGAGTCAGGTCAAATGATTTAACCCTGATAAGTGTCTCCGTTTCTTTCTAGTGACCATTATTGATTATTAAAATGGAAAACAATAGCTAATGTTGAAGGAAAAGGCTGTTATTCCATGAAAGAGAGAACATTGCTAAAAGATGTAACTGGAGTCAAACAGGGTGTAGGGGAGAAGTCCAGCGTTGTGTTGCAAAAGGAAAAGTCCTGGACGTACACCACCTTAAAGTGTGATATGTCCCAGTCTCACTAATGTATTAAACAAAATGAAATAAACACACGCATGGAGAGTTGTTTTCGTTCCAGTGTCATATTCCTAGAATGTCTGTGTCTGGAGAGGAGATGCAGTGATATAAGGGACTTCCTTTAAATGCCAGGAATGTGGGCCATTGTGTTGATCAGCTCCAGAGGATTTATGAACATACAGACGGCGTGGTGTGTGTCTGCGGGCTGTTTAAACAAGATATTTATCAGTGGTAAAAGGAACAATGTGTTGAATAGAAAAGGATATGGAGCGTTAACCCCAAACTCGACGAAGCCCTTCGGCTCCATCATAACACCGACAGCTCTTTATCAATTTAAACAATGACAGTGGGAATACCTGAGTGGCACACAGGGCACAGAGTACAGCCTACACACTTGTCACTTTTACCATCCAATGTGCGTTCAATTAACAACAACTAAAAACGTCAACAGCAAAAAAGGTACCAACACCTCTTTGGACACAAAATGTGTCGAGTGATATAACAATTTTTGACTGGCAAAAGCGCATATTTTAAATGGGAAGTCCCACATGTTTACTTCAAGTTTTTAAACGTGTGATATTATATTCATTTGAATAATTGTCTATTACTCTGTCTCGGTCCATATTCAACATTTTGATGTTTCTTTAAGTGCAGTATTTCCCTGTAAAACAAGGAGTTATTCTCGACCCCTTAAAAAGCACTCATGGAGTGTTGTCGGGCTTGTCTGGCTCATGATCCCACTCTGCTTGTTGCACTAGCATTAATCACAATATACAAATAGTTCCTCCCTGTCTCCTTCATGCTAAGTGTGTGTCCTGATCTTACGGGGTCTTTCTATTATTCTGGTCCAGGGAGAGGCTCCAGACTATAGTTCCTACTATTGTTCTTTATCTGCTTGATGGGATGCTTGTCCTGACCCCCCATGGCATGCTAGTTTGGAAATGACCTTTTCTATGAGGCTGACCGCTGGCAGCCAAGCCGCTCCTTGTGTCCCTGTCTCCCTACCTCTCCCATCCCTTTCCGTTTGCTTCTCTTCTCCGTCTACTTTGTTTGAATTCATGAATCGTGTTTTTCTGAAGAATTATTTTTTAGTTTGTTGTAATTTGTCCCTTACGCCATACAGCGTTTCTGCAGGGGTTAAGAGCCGAGCACAACCCAGGAATTCTAGCGGCCCTTTGATGTAGGCGATTGTGGGTCAGTGGTAGAGCAGCGTCGTCCTTCAATCAGATCGGCGGTTCGATCCCCGGCTGCGCTAGTCCATGTCAATGTGTCTGTGGGCATTACACTTAACCCCAAATTGCTCCCGCAATTAGTTAGGGGACTGATGGGCAGGTGGCACCTTGCATGGTAGCCCCTCCCATCAGTGTATGTATGCTTTAGGTGCTTTTTACACCAAATGTTCATTCACCCATTCACACCAAATGGGTGAATGAACATTTGGTGTAAAAAGAGCTTTGATTGGTCGGAAGACTAAAAAAGCACTTTACAAGTAACATTTACCATTTGATGTGTGTTGAAAAGTGAGTATTTTAAGGTAGCTTGTCGAGCTACAATAAATAAACAAATATTGCATTGTTTAACCAATAATCAAACACTGAGCTTTATCTTTTGTTCACGGCTGTACCTGTAATTCGCCATGTCTCAAAATATCCCAGGGCAACACACTAACATCTTATTACCCTTTGTTGAAGATCTGTTGAGACTTTCTCTCACTGGCTCACATTTAAGATTATTACACGTCTTGCTTGTATAGCATTAAGCCTTTTAATATTTTGAAAACCGTTTTTATTTTCCTTTGTCCAGTAGTTTGGGTGTAAGTTTCTGATTTCCTGTTCACTCTAAATGAACGTTTTCTGACCTCCACCACACCTACACCAGTCATGTCCAGTCATCAAACATCTGGGTCATGCATCTTCTGGGCGTGTCAGGCCGCACCCACCTACATCCACAGGCTCCCCAAGGAACTGTGTCCAAATGCACTAACGAAGCATCCTCCACAACTATGTTTTAGGTTCTCATTCAGGGAACAAAGATGATGATTTAAGGACGTCATTGATTTTAAACTTGGGTTTAAGCACATGATCGCCTTACTATTTCCATCTGATAATCGGAGGGTAGCTTAAACAGTAACTATTTTGTGTGCTGCTGGTAATGAGAGCGCACTGTAAAGCGCACAATCTCTTTTCTGCTTCCATGAGGGAATTTACAAGGTCATCGTCAGCCTGTCCATCATCTGCAGAGAACAAAAGGTGAGGCCTGGATTCCCATTTGACCTTCCTTTCCCTGCTAAAAGTCTATGTCCTGTCTGTCCCCTGTCTGAATATGGTGCCACGGACGGGGGGGTGGTGGTGGTGGTGGGGGGGGGGGGGGGGGATTCTTGCTTGTGTTTAGCTCACCTGTGGTATTTCTGTCTGACAGTTACACTTTCCCCTCTAGCTGACTTACACCTTACACTCTTAGAATCTCTATATTCTCCTTCACAGCAGAGATGAGGGATATGTTATTCGTTGTATAAAACTGTTTTGCTCCACAGTTTTTTCCACTCACTTCCAGAATAACAATTAGATTAAGTTAACCATGTAGGGGAGCTGTTTTCCCCACAGAGGGCCCGGGTTATGGGATGTGTTACTTCCTAGCCCATGCCAAACCATTGTGCAGCTCAAGTACACAACGGCGACACAACCTTGAACCACATTGCTCAATGCTCAATTGTCAGCTTCACCGTAGCAGCAACTCGGCCAAAACCCCCCTGTCAATTCTTCATTACTGGTGAGTGTACACTGCCAAAGAATAGTAAGTCCCGGATGTACAGATGTTATATGTTTTTGTTTTTGTCAAACAAGAGGGTCCTAGTTTTAGAAATAGTTTTTTAGCAATTGCAAAAAACTGTAAAAGATGCACACAGAACCAAATATTCAGACTGTGAAACCCGCCACAGTGATGTGGGTTGAAGGGATTTTGATCCACTGTTGTGAGTCTAGTATTTTGTCTTGTGCGTGAGACTCTGATGGAGTAGGTCCTTGAGAATCACTGGTGCAGCCAGGTTCACCTCACAGAGTTCAGGGCAGGTATATTGTGGTCATCGCCCAAAAATGTTGACTCAACAACTTTTAGTCGTTTTAATTTGTGTGCACCAACACAGTTATCCTCAAGGTCTGTCCCTGCATAATAAAGAGTGTTTATCTGCTCAAATGTAAGCTTCAAACATTAGCATGCCCAGCTAAAGAGCTTATTACCGACAGCAGTAGCACTAACATGAAGTCAAAGGCAAAGGAGCATATATCATAAGAAGGGACTGGACAGAACAATGTTTCAACACCAGTGTGTCTTTGTTAGCGTCAAAAGGGACAAAGACATAAGGCAGACACATATTCAATCTAGAACAAGTGTACAACTCTCATTGGGTAATTGGACAATCCAAAAGTGGGAGTTGCTATTGCCAACGTACCACCCTTAAAATCTACTATCCAATAGATTGGAAAGCCTGTTCAACCAATTATCCAATGAGAATTACACAAACGTTCTAAGATTGACTATATATGTGTTTGTCTTTTATTCTTGTCCATTTCTACTTTGATGAACATGCACGCACATGTCCCTTTGTAGCCGTTCAAGGTTTACTGTTCCTAAGCATGGAGGTATTTGGCTGCATGCTACTGGAAGAGGTGCAGAGATCTGTGTTTCAGCAGAGGACCATATGATTGGCTCATAACATTAAAGGATTGTGTGGGGTTACTGGTTACATTGGGGAACATTGGGGAGTTTCAGACTGGCACATACATTGTTATCTTCCCCCACTAAATAGGAGCCAGCACTTTTCATTTCCTGTGTGGAAGATACTTTGCTTAACTCAAGTTAAGTACTGAATAAAAGTATCTCACCCACCGGCCAAGTGCACATGTACAAAAGAGAAATTGATTATGGAAGGTATGATTCCTGCATGTGGTATTCTTACTTGCAAACTACTTGACTCCCCTTTCAGTTAATGATTTGATGAACTAAGGACCAAAATAATCTATATCACATGTAAGGTCCAAGAAGACGCAACATATTATTTTCCAATACATTTCATTGCAAAGTAAAGAGTCTGACTATTTCTCCAGTGCATAATTAAATAGTCACAATGCAGAACAGTAGCTGGTTGGGGCTGTGCTCACATTCATTACCGTTTCTTATGTAACCCCTATTATCACTAATACCATTCAGTAATATTCAATCTCGGGATATTTCGGACGTCGGCCTTAGAGCTCTATATAATGGTTCACCAGACACCCTCTGCAGCACGTACCAGGCTGAAAGCAGCAGGGTGGAGGGCAGGGAGACGTGGACCCAGAACTGTGATAGCAGCCACTGCCAGACTACCTTCCTGCCACACCGTGCAAGAAAGAAGGGTTTTGGATTGTTACATTGTGCTAGAATAAAAAAATTAAAAAAACATTCTGGATAAAGAAAATGCGGCTGCATTGTTAGGCAGTAGTTCTTTATTTTTTACCCCCTGAGAAACCTTATTTTTCCTCCTGCCTCCCTCTTAAACCAGTGTCACATGCCGAAAACTGTCAAAGCCGAGATATAACAAATTGTGTGCTGCAAAAATCTTAGGTGACCAGAAAGACAGTTAGGATTATTTCATGACTATCACATGATCCCAACATACAAGGCCAGGTGAGCCTCACGTCATGATACAAAATAAAATGACCCAGGTGCGTCATACCATCATTAATGACCGTGAACCATAGTGACACAGATGCTGCTCAGACATTATTGCAAAGTACACTGCCTTGTACTCCAATGAGATCAGCCTCTATAATGAATAATGCCACTATCTTTCATTTTCCTCTGCATCACCTTTCCCTTGCGCCCATCCATACGTATTCAGCATCAAAGGACACCCGTGGCACCAGCTGGGTGGCCACTAGCTTCTCATTTCCTCTCATGCTCTCCAGCCATTCAGTGGTGGCGTGCTTCGTCAGGGCTGAGCGGACCCCAGGGAGTCCACCAGAAGCCTGCGCTCGGCACTCACCGCGGCTTCCTGCTCATTTTAAGAGAGTCCTCAGAATGGAGCACCATTGTCCTGGCTGTTATCTGATGGCCCCACTCAACAGGCAGACAAAGCCAAGAGCCTGGGCCCCCCACCTCATTGGCTGTGTTAAGGATCTCCTGTTTTTTTGTCAATATGTCAATAGCTCAAGAAAGGAGCTATGCAAACACTGATAGATGCATAAAAGCGCAACCCATTTGCTGGGTCTTTAAACAAAAGTCATAGCTTGCTAGACAACACTGATATGATCAGAGGGTCACTAGTGATCTTGATCAATGCAAAATATACTAATACTGACGAGGTCTTTGGACTGATCAATTTACAAGTGACTAATAGAGCAGCAATACAATACAAACACAATTTATCTTAGAAGTTAATTAACAAACACAAATACATGATACAAGATTTTGTTTCTGCTTTGAGTCGTGTCAATTTATTGTGATTACACACACGCATGATATACAATAGGCAAACAAGGGCAAGCAAAAATACATTACAGCTGGATGTCAAATACATAGTGTTTAGGTGTAGAGATGTTGTACGATGACATATAGATTCATCTTAATTGTTGAGCAAACAAAGGAGACTTTGTACGTTCCTGCTGCAGGGGGTTGGTAGGACGCAGGACAGTCTAACAAGACACAAGCTTGTCAGCTCACTGCCCAGATGTTCCTACAACAGGCCTCAAAAGCTTTGTTGTGTATTTTTACAAATACATTTCCCATTTGTTTGAAAGCATACATCGTTGTCAAGCACTGCATTCAGATGCATATCATTTACACAAGATTCATTTAGATCTCTAGTTTGAGGTTGT
This sequence comes from Taurulus bubalis, assembly GCF_910589615.1. NCBI lineage: Eukaryota > Metazoa > Chordata > Actinopteri > Perciformes > Cottidae > Taurulus > Taurulus bubalis. The sequence goes on along the minus strand of NC_136599.1, from coordinate 14,707,668 downwards.
GGTTTCATCACATTTGCTTTGACAGATGCTTTGTGTAAATTATATATGAGAGGAAACACATTGCCAGGGTGAACCAGTTGATGAGTGAAGCTGAAAGAACACTGTCTTCCAATCTCACAAATCTGACAAATAAGCTTAAATCCATCCAGGGACATTAGAATATGCAAGTTTTTTTAAAACATTTAAAAATTATATTAAAAGCACATTAAAAAAGCACATTTCTCTATGAACATGAGCCGTGTATGATCATTGAGTCAATTAAACTTTAGCCAAAAAAAATGCAAGACGTCAACACTGAAAATGCCAGAGCTGCTGATTGTATGATTTTCTCAAACGCCTTGATGACAAGAAATCTTATTGTCACAGGCCTTACGGTATAGAGGAGAGCAGTAATGTGTTGTGGGAGCTTTATTACTCAAGAGATTTCCCTAAACATATACAGGAAATACTGCTGAGCAGTTTTTGTATCTGTCTGAGGTATTTCATCAAGACCTGGGTCATTTCTGTTATGTCAATTTTATTTCTATAGTCAAAAATCACAAATTCAACTTTTTTTAAAACCCTCAGGAAACTTCAGAAAGAGCAACGGTAATCCTGTTCTCTACCAACATCAGCATTTATTTTGTCAACCAAAGAGTTGCTACAGTTTAGTTCCATATGATTGTATAAAAAATACCATGATATAATCCTAATAATGAATGATTGCTTTCTTGACTTCCATAGTTTATTTTCCTTTATATAAAAGAAACAAACCTGCATACTTAGTCAGTGTATTGCTTTATGTATGTAATGTGTAGTTAAGAGACAAAGACCAAGTCAGTGTGACCTTGATTAGCTTGTTTAAACAAAGTGTTATTATTTAGACTGAATACAAATCAGACAAATGCAACTGGTCTACTTATTTACCGATACAGGTCTAGATTTTGAAACCATGCGGAGGACAAAAAAATAAAGAAACAGTAGAAAGGCTGAAATGGTGACAGCATGTACAAGATCCAATATGGAAGCAGTGTCCTCTTGTGGAGGGATACGGTAAAATAAAATGCACCACATTTCTTCCCTCTAAATTCAGAACCAGCTTTGTCTCATTTAGCCGTTTTTTGTTGTCTTTTTTTTTTTTTGCTCTGCCATTTTCTTTTCTGTGTGAGACTCTGCCCCCCACACACACATAGGCAAGGGGGTTCCTATAGAGACACCATTGTGTGTGCTGTATCAAAGGGAGATTTGTTAAAGGAGCTTTGGTGTGCTGTGATATCACCCACATCAGTCAGGGCTGCCCGTGCAGATGCCTGGGGGGGGAGGGAGGGCTGGACTCACCTGCTCCGATTTCATAGACTCCTGACCTGACTGGAAAGACTGTAAGAAAAGACTGACCAGAGGGGAAAGTATCACAACTACCAGAAGTCAAATTTCTGCTGACTTTAAGCAAATTATAAATCAATCTCCTCCTTCCTTAAAATCCACATGTGAAATTGTAAATGTTTGCCTTCTGTAGAGACGTGATGCTGAATTCTGCCGTAACAGAAAGTATAGTCAGTATCTTTCAGCTACTTGTGTTGCTTCGTCAACAGCCCTCTCTAGTGGGGAAGCGTCAAACTGTATGCCAACACAGCATGTGTGGTAAAACAGATTTAGTTATCATTTGGGTGGAACATGGAGTGGATCAAATATGTAGAAGTGATTGATTAAGTTCACATTCAAATTACACATGTTGAAGCAATCAAATTCTCTTTGAGTTGCGTAGCACTTTATTTTACAGCAGAGGTGACATTGTGCAAAAACTATTCGTCACAGTTATTGCTGCAATATCGAAGAGAGGAGAAAACGTTGTTATTTCAGCATTAACAGAAGCACAACATTTGGTCTTTGCCATCAGAGCTAACAAGCAGCAGAAGTGTACAGTGGTGTATAAAGTGACTGCTTTATTGACATTTAACCTGACAATATTAACAGAATCCATCATCTCACAGTCATTGGTTGCATTTAATACAAAAAAGTGCTACTTTTAAAGGTCAATAGTATGACTAGTTGTTAAAGTAGTCATCAATACTCAAATACCAAAATGATGACGCACAAAGTTATTTTGATGCATTCACGCTGTTGGTTGCATTTATTTTCTCTCTACATATATATTTAATTATATTTGTTCAATCTTAATGAGTATTGTTTTCCAGAGAAATATCAGTGGCAGCAGAATTTAAATACTCACAAATAAAGTACAACAATTAATTGAGAGAGAGAGGAGAGGGAATCCAATGTTTTTTTTAAGAATGCTTTGGAGTGTGTAGTCCACACATAGCACATGCATGTTTTACCTGCACAATGAAACAGCACCGCACATGACAGGATGATGTACACAAAAACACACCAGATGAAAAAATGAAAGCTCATAAAACAACTGAAGAACACTAACTCAAACTGATTCATCCATCTAGATCTCCCCTACTTTTTCCTCTCTTCTTTTTTGAAGATCAAGCAATGGCAAAAAGTTGAATAAATCTGCCTCTTTGATGTGCACACACAAGTGAGAGTTCATTTCCATTTTTTATTTTTTTTTCCTCCTTTCTGTAAGAGTGCCAGCATCAAGATTTACCTTGGTGTGCAAATGTGCTGGAATAGGTTAAAAGGAAATCTCGCTGCTCTCTCAAAGCACAAGTGCAGATGTTATGAAGTTAATTAAAAATTTAGCAATTCGTTTCTCCCGTCCCAATTTAGGCAGCATCAAATAGAAGAAAACAGACGGAAAAATGACTTATGAGAAGTCCATGCTGTCTGTCTTTTTAGATGTATGGCACCGTCAACAAGGGGGAACACTTCTGTAGTGTAAAATTCAGGATGATACACCAATCCTTTACACCATTGTTGCCATTCTTCACAAAGGATGTATCATCCATGACGATATTCAATCTTGTAAATGTATATTTTTTACAAAGAAAACAATTAAGAAAATGTTAAATCATAATAATAATACTTCAATCTTATATATCGCTTTTCTAAGTAGCGCTTTTCTAAGTAACCAAAGACGCTTAAATTATAATTATAATCCATCATTCCCATTTATTGGATTACCTTATTTATATTTCTCCAAATCAGTAACTTTAGCCTATGATGTTACTGAAACATCAGTGGTGAGTCCAGTCAGTCATGATCTGGTTTCCCAAAGACATTTCACACAGCCTGCCTCATTTGGAAGACAACAGGGATAAACGCATTTTAAACCCCCTCCACCAATCTTCCCAACAAGTAACCCGGTTTTATCCATGTTTACTAAAATTGCATCAGTATGTTGACATAGGCCACGTATCTTCCACCAACTCTGCAATCTCCTCCCAAATAATAGTGCCATGCACAGAAAGGATGTCAAGTCTCAAGGTGCTGCCCACCCCTCTCCACTCCCCCTGTGTGGATGATGCTGCAGAAGGCTAGAAGAAGGGGAGGGGGGAGTAGTTTCTGCGCAGGTGTTGCAGCTGCATTCGTACATAATTCCTCTCTGTGTGAGCACTGCTCAGTGTTAGCCTCTCTGCGCTGCTTCCCCCCAGTGGGACCCCTCCTCCACTGAGTGATATTACAAGCGGCAGCCGCGCGCCTCTGATCTACATGCGCTGGGCTCCCTCCTGGTCCTGGGTGAATAGCGCTTGACTTGTTCAATTTGTTTAGAAGCCGCGTTCGACGCTTTGAAGCCACAGATTTTAGCATAAATCATAACCTGTCTCCTTGCTCACAACTGCTTTGAAATGCAACATCTGCTTTTGAATCCCCTGCTTTACAATTAGTTAGGCAACATCAATAGATTGACTCCCTATAATTTTTCTTGATAATGAACTGCTTTGTACACGTGCAAGGGCATTAGTGGTGGGCCCATTTGATTTTTCACGGCCACGGTCCTGAGCCGGATCAATCTTCATCGTCCTCGCTATGCCGGGGCGGTGTGAACTTCCTGAAGTGCTCAGCATGTTCTGACTGCAATCAGACACATGTGTTAAATTGGGTTACCCTCCATGGTAACCTACTTAGGAAGTGTCATGGTTGTGGGGCATGTTACCGGGCCATGTTGTTTACTCTTTCATCACACTCTTCAGGTTCCCTGTTTGTTGGTTTGTTTTGCAAAGCACAGCCTTCTGTTCAGCTGTGGGAAAAGTGCGGAATCAAAGTCCCGCAGAGCAGCCTGACGTTGACACTGATAAGCTTGGCCTGTCACTATCCGTTTGTCTGAATGACATTGATGCTCAGGTTGGATCTCTGGAGGAAGCCGTAGACACAGAAGCTAGGTGCATATGCTACTGTTGCGTGCCAAAGAAAGAAAAGTCCATGCAAGTCTGCTTAATGAAGTTTGTACAGTTCTAAAGTTAATGTATTGAATAAAAGGAAATACACACAATATTGGCAGAAGTTGCAGTTAATTGCTCAATATACTGTATCAAAGTTCAAACTCTCAAAAGCTGATCCATCAGTGAGAAACCTCTCATCAGGTGCATTAAGAATTCTTTTTGCAGGTTGAAGGGGAAACTAACAATCCCAAAGATTTTATTTTCAAAGGCAAGTATTTGATCAGTAGTCATCAATTAAATTTACTGAGGTGCAAATTACACCACACGGATTAGATGAAAGAGCCTCTGTGTCATTTTCTCCCCTCCTTCTCAAAGCTTGGCTTGGCTCACGGTACACACAAACAGCAGGCTGATCCTTGGCATGGTGGTGACAGGGTGACACTTCCCCTCACATTACGCAGGCTGAGCTGACGGAGGGGCTTAACAGATAGTGGCATCACAAGCGTACGTTTACAAATAAATCTACTGCTCTGGCTGTGCGGCACTCCTCTGCACATGTAGCCCTTGTATCTCTGATCCTGCTTTGAATTTTCGATTTCAGCTGGAGCCTTTCCATGAGATCCGGTTACCGTACTGACGTGAGTCCCTCTTCCCAGATGGCATGTTGGGGCTTCCTGGGTAATATTTATGAAATGGGATCCACAGCTTTTTGGCTTTGGTTTCTGTTCTTAATGCCACGAGGCCTTCTGCGCACACAACAATAATATTATATGCAGTCATTTTTCTCCTGTGATGTTAAACACGAGCATACAGAACATTAGAGAATCTATTCTTTTGATAACTCGTGTGATTTTATTCCTATTTCCTTCTGGAGTCAGTCCCATCTGAGTACAGTAGTTTAGATCAGACGCTGGTATCGCTGTGACAGGTGCTCACATCTCTCACAGCCACTGAACAAAGCTATAAGATCAACTGGCAGAGGTCCCTGCATGCTACAATACCCACATTGAATTGATGGCTCTAAATGATATTGTCAAGTGCTACAGCTAATTATTTACCTCTGTTCATCTTTGTCTTAATGCGTATGGAGACGCTTCATGATTGATAATGCCATTGTTTCTTTTCTTTTTTTCTTTTGTCTCTGCGTTTGCTTTTTTATTATTCATTTTATGTGGCATTGTACAGACAGGCAATTGTAGGGAATTCATCTTTTGAGGGAGTTTACACAGCAAACCCTATGAATAAACAATACTTTTTTTTCCTGGTAAATTAGTTATCATTAATTTTAAATGTAGTGTTGGGGATATGTATTAACATAAACACATTGGGCCCAGAAAGGGTGTGACAGTGGGCACCAACAGGAAATTCAGATAGGATGTCAGACACTGACAGACGCACTGTCAGTGTCTGACACTGACAGACGCACAGACACTGACAGACGCACTGTCAGTGTCTGTTATTAAACATCAATCAACATTATTTGAATCCGTCTCGATACAAATATAGACATACAACCAAAGAAAGACTGAAGCTAAGAAGACAAACAAATAGTTATTATGTAAGAATACACATGCATATACATAAACAACAAATATGGAGATTAAATTGTGTTGAGACATGTATAAACAAAAATAATAGATATAACATATGTGTGGTACAAATCTACTCATCTAACTTTCGGCAAGAAAGTGAATATGTGTGTTTCCCAAAAATGTTGAACTAGTCCTTTAACTATAGTAAACGACTCCGTTTAGTTTGCTGTAACAGAGTGCTGAAAACCGTACTTGAGGCTTTACTAGTAGCAGTGTCACATATTATCTCTTGATTGACTACACATCTTTTCATGTCACAAGTCTCTCTTTTTCCAGATCAAACGTCATATTTTATAGGTTGAAACCTTCAAAGCATGTCATTTCCTGTTGAGATGATGAAATGATTATGAAGCAGTATGAAAGTGACATTTGGCAGATGGACTGTATCCATCTTTATCACTACAGAGTTCCTGTACGACTTTCCTTTGATAAAACATGAAACACATCCTGTGCTCAGATTTCCAGTCTGTGACAAGTATTTCAGCTTCAGCACTGACATATAGATCTAAGTGAAGTTATTGTGAGTCTATTAAACAGACTCATGGTAGTTTTGTGTTTTCTTTTTGTGACACAGACTAAAAGCGGTTGCATGATACAACTTATTGACTTAACTTGGGCTGCCATATTCAAGATTTTAGTAGACCAGGCTACATTCACATCTCAGTTAACAACATTGCCACTAAAGGTGAAAAAGGCAGCGATTTCTTCAATCCATTTCTTTTATATACTTCACCTCCATCTTCCCTGGCTTCCTCCCCCCCCCCCCTTTCCGTCTTTCGTCTCTGGGAGTATGGGTGCATGTCAAGTGATTGTTGAATTGAAATATTGATGTGGAGTATCAAAGCGTGGCGTAGCACTCCTGTGTTTCCAGAACTAACCACGAAGCGCTTTGATCAGATACTCCTGTGATCTGACTTCTGAAGTTGTTAAGAGTGCTGGAAAACAAAATGCAAACAAACTTCAAGTGCTCTTGGTATTGATAAAAGTTTTCTTTGACAAGTGGAGATGCGTGCTGTCTGCCCAAGACTGGAGATTTTGGGGTTTTCCTACATGCTAATGGACAAGAGATGAGGGAATTATTGTATATTTCTACGTCTCACACGCCTAGCAATGTAAACTGTAGTACAGGGGTGGGAATCCTCACAGAGCCCTGCTGCGATATCAAAGATGCTTGAGTATTAATGCTAAAACATGAAAATGGTATTGAGGTCAATGAGGCTTGCTCAGCTAAAGCAACGTTAAAAGGTCATTCATTCATTATTTCACAAAATCTGTCCTTCAGGGTTTTATGTATCTCACCCGGAGTTGAAACCTTTTTTTAAGCAACTAGGGAAGCTACTATACTTACAATCCAAAATGTATTCAGTAATTATTGATTTATGTTTTTGAGAGATTGAAGTACTGAATATATATATATTGAAAATATACTGTACATTTTGAATAACTCATTTTAATTGAGGTAGTCATCCTGGATTAATTTATCATTGCATACATCTTTCATTGGTAGCAGAATAAGTTAGTTTTTCCATCCTCCTCTTAGAAAACTAATAGTGTTACTTAATGTTCGAAAATAATATGTTGAAAGATGCTAGGCGCAGAAGTCCATTTTAAGTTAGTTGCGCTTTAGTTAAAATGTCTGAATGGGCTGACATGAAGCGAGGTGGGTGCATGTGGGCTTTTTTCCGTCTCCACAATGTTCACTGATGGAGGAGGACATGCATCTGCACATGACGCGGCACAACTGAAGTGAAAGGTTTCAACATAGCGTCATGATCCATGTGATGTGCAAATTCTCCAATGCACCACTGAGCTAGCTGTATAAGATGAGGTAACCCTTATCAATATGCCTGACTCTAAACATCAATCTCTCTGCCACTCCCTCTCAAACACTCATAAACAGACCCATACATGTCTAACTCAATAGGAAACAGGAAAGAGACTCCTGAATGAGGTATCAAGTTGTAGCACTGTAAAGTCCAGCTGTTGGAGTTGCTCCTCATCCCAATGAAACTGAGTGTCATGTTAATCACACCCCATCTTGTCCTGTCTTGGAGTTGAATGGTTAAAGAGCGGAGCACTACAGTTGGCAGCAGTCTTTTACATGCTGTCTGTCTCATCCATTAGGCCACATTAGTCACATGAGAGCCATTGAGTCAGCACAGGGCTGTAAAATTGGCTTTTTGACATGGCCACCAGCACAAAAGCCGCTCTCCTCTGTGGTCGCCCTTTTTGAGTGCAGATGGTCAAGACAGCTGGGACAATTTAGTGATCTGAGACTTTTAAACTGCCCCGCAGGCATGATAAAAACAGCTTGAGTAGCCACTTGCATATTCTACGTTCTGAGTTTAAGAGTAAGATTATGTCTGCAACAAAAACAGCACCATTTGTTTTTCACAATGAACAAAAGGACTAAAACGGGATTTCAGATCATTACACTATCACTAAAAGCCCTGTTGAGTTTTAATGTGTGTTCTATTTTTCTTGGATGTATTTTCCGTTCAGAAATTGGTGCTCGAGAGCGTCTGCCTTGCCTTGTTGGGATTTAGCCTGTTAGTTTTGATGTTGAATTTTCTGGTAGCCACCCAGTCGGAGCAGCCGTGTAATGTATGACGGAGCGGACCTGATTACCAGCAATCTCACCAGCTGTTTAATGAACACAGGGACCTCTTTCTCTGGAATGAGTTTTCCCTTGAATACTGTGGAAGCCGTATCCAGGTCTATTTAAATGAGGTAACATGGGGAAGGTAAGCACCACATGAGCATTGTTTTCACAGTTCAAAGTGAGGAGAGAGTACTTTGCACTTCAAAGCCACTCATCTGGGAGGCAGTACAGTGGGGGTGGGGTGGGGTGGGGGAGAGGGGACAGGAAATAAGAATCAGGGTAATTAACAACTTCTGCTCCGTAATAAACCAGAGACATAACAGTATACCTCTGCCTCCAAGACACACTCCTATTTCCAAGTCCTCCACTCTCTTTTCCTTTACTACTGTTTTCTTTCATCCTAAATGTTCACTTTAATTAGGAATTAGACTATTTACCTCAATGCTGTTGGAGTTACATCACACATATTAATATTTGCATATAGGAGATTTGTGGAGATCTTACAAAATCAATGCATTTTATTTATTTCAATGTATTTTAACTGCAGTATGGGCCTGCATACGTTCAACCTTTCTGAAATGATTTATTTTGTATTTGTATATCAAGCCAGAAGCATTAGGCAACATTTGGACAATTATAATTCATCAAGAGACATTGCTTTTGCTTAATCTAATGGGCTAATTATTCATGTCTAACATCCTGCCTGCAATTATTTTTATGGATAAATATTATTGTTGTGTTTTAATTCCGACACATTTTCTCTGTTTTGCCCTCACCTAAAATAAACACAATCTGTGTGATCTATGAGCACGCTGCAGCTGAAGTCTGCGCGTCATTGTGAGTCTGGAGAAATCTTTTGTTTCAAGCTGAGGTGTCAAGGACATAATGAATGTTGCACTCTGTCTGCTCTGCTTTCATACTAATAACTTTAGAAAGGTCCAAACCGAATGATACAGTTTATTGATTGTCTTTACTGCCTTGAATTTATTTTATTTCCAAAGCTGTAAAGTCTAATAACTACAACCAAGTGGAATACAGGAACCGTTACGTGTGTTTTTACATTTTAAGTATACATTTTATTAGTACATTTAATTCTAATTGTGGCTGTCTCATGCTTGAGGTATGTTTATTTAAGGATCACACAGAGATCCAGAGAGAGGGAGCAGGAGATAAGTGAGGAACTAGGAATTTACATGAGAAACAGGTTCCCAGCCTGGATTTAAACTCTTAACATTGTAATGGTGAACAGACTTACAGAATGAGATTAAGCCTCAATCTGCATTTAATGGAGCAGATCTGAAGCGGCCTCTACTTGAACTCTGAAATGTGAGAATGTCACACAGGGCAGCCTATTTGACATGTCACCCACTGGTGAGAACTCTGAGGCTTTGATTGAGTTTTATCAATTAGCTTTGTGAAGGAAAATACTGTTACTGTCTTCATAGTGTGGTGAGCCTCACGCCTGACCGAACGGGGAGCTGCCTGCAGCACATCAAGAAACAAAAAGCCTGTGTCATCGGGAGGAAACTAAAAAAGACAATGAAATAAATTACCTCCAAACTACAGTCTACGTATTTATTTTATATGCTCATCTACTGATAAATAACTTCAGAAGAATTAGATAGATAGATAGATAGATAGATAGATAGATAGATAGATAGATAGATAGATAGATAGATAGATAGATAGATAGATAGATAGATAGATGTATACTTTATTCATCCCCAAGGGGAAATGTGTTTGTCAGTAGCAAGCAAAGTCACAGAGAAGACCCAAAAATATTGGGAATGAAAAATACTCAATATATACAAATATATATATATATATATATATATATATATATATATATATATATATATATATATATATATATATATATATATATTTGTATATTTGTATATATATATATATATATATATTTGTATATTTATATATATATATATATATATATATATATATATATATATATACAAAACAGCAGAGTGTATTAATTCAGGAAATTAAACAATAAAGAAAGTGCAAAAATGCAAAGTATATGCAGTGTATATGAAGTATATACAGTGAAATAGAAGTATGTAGCTTTACATTGTAAAATGCCAAATTTGACTTGATCAAACATGCATGTGTTATGGATTGTAGCAGACATTCATTAAAAATAACATCAATCTCTTTGACCTAAAGTGTCCATACTTTGTTGCATTAAGTCGTACACGATGTATGATGACAACAAGGAAAATGTACTTTGTATAAATTAATTATTTTGTATATTGTTTTTTGTCTGACTTAATATTTGTTGACTGGATCATATAGTTCATATATATATATATATATATATATATATATATATATATATATATATATATATATATATATATATATATATATATATATATCATATAGTTTGGCCACCTTTTGTAATGCAAAACGGCATCACTGATTTGCCAAAAATATAATATCCATGTAATTATTACTATCTTCACTTGAATTCCCACAGCAGAGTTGAAGCAGTATGCAAATACTCCCAGTGAAAAATATTTTGACTAAGCTGGCTATATTAATCTTAGATCTTTTAACAGACTAAGCATTTTGTTCTCGTGCAAAAATGTGCTCCTTAATGTGGAAGTTAAAAATTGCTGAAACTCTAATTGTGAATACTTTGAAATGTTTTTCAAATCATAAAGTTGTGTGGGTTTATTTGAAGCTTAAAGAAGTAGGAAAAAACATGAGATGTCCAAAGAGGTTCAAATAGATACTCTATAATGTTGCCAGATATTACAGGAAAGAATCAAAATCTTTTTTCAGAACAATTGGAGGAGGAGTCAGCTCTTGGGGTCAGCATTTGGTTGAAATAGAGTGAAATTATGAGTAGCCCACCCCTTCACCTCGCAACCCTCCCTTCCTCCCACACATCTCCTCTCTATTGACTCGCTCTCCTGCATCATATCGGAGACCCCGTTGAGAGGATCTTTTCTCTCTATAAAGAGAAGATGCAGCTCAGGCGCCTTTGAGATGATCGCAAGGATTTACTGCGCGCCACTTTGCATCTAACTTCAGACGCTTCAACACCGAATCATCTGGACTGCGAGCGCACTAGAAAGTATTTACGTAGTGGACTGAGGGGCATTTGAATGACGCAGGATTTCCCAGTGTACTCTGCCAAAGTCTCTCAGTCACCCGAGACCCGAATGTGAGCATCTTTTTCTTCTGCGCTCCGAGCTTTGTACTTTAGACTTCACGTCGTCGCCTCTCGGCGCAGTTGGTGTTGCAGGTGCGTGGAGAAGGAGCGCGAGGACAGATGGCTGCGCTGGCGATACAAAGGACTGACAACTTTTTACATACCTTTTTACAGGTTTGTTGTATTTTTTTGACACATTGCACGTGGATGTATTATTATCTGCTTTTCTGGCGGTGGAAACTCCGCAACTTGTGCGTAACGAATGATTAATGCTGCACGTGCTTGATCTGTGTGAACATAATCAAACTTGTTTTAGTGGTAAAAATATAAATTTAAAAAAACATAATAATTATAACATATAAAAAGAGGCAAGTTAGACTAAACAATCAGGACAAAGGTAAATTGAAAATTGTTTTTTTTTTTAACTCTTTGGTTACATATATTGACATTATCTGAATAGTTTAATATAATGTAATTAAAACAATTTAATTTATTAAAATTAGTGTAGATTTAAAACTTTTCGTTGTCCACTAAGTGGCTTATGATGTATGTTTTGTGTGTCACCATGCAGGACCGGACGCCCAGCTCGTCTCCAGAGGGAGCACCCAACGCACTCTCCTTCCTGGCCACCACCTGTAGCCAGGCCTGGCAAGTTGGAGGTGCTATGGGCTCAGAAGGCTCCCAGTTCCCCTACGAAAGCACTGTCAGCTCCACGTCAGGGATGTTTCAGCTCTGGAGCAACGACTTGGCGCCCAGCACAGCCCTCAGCACACACCAGATGACCTTTACGGTACCTAAGGTGCAGTTCCCGGGACACATGCAGCCTGGTCTGGGTCACCATCATCATCATCACCCCCATCATCACCACCACCACCATCACCATGAGCTGCCGCTCACCCCTCCAGCTGAACCTCCCTCTTCCTACTCTTTCGAACTCTCCCCCGTCAAAGTGCTGTCTTCGCAGCCGCAGGCCACCGGCCCCTATTATCCTCAACACAATAGTGTGGGACAAAACTTCCCCAGCTTCATCCAGAACTCAACCAGGCACCACCTGTCTGGAGGCCATGTGGACGAAGGGCAGCAGTGGTGGAGCCTACCCCAAACCAACGCCACCCCCGCCAACCATCCCTTCTCCCTAGGCAGGCAGCTGGTTTTGGGCCACCAGCCCCAGATAGCTGCTCTTCTCCAAGGCACCTCCAAGGGCCTGCTGAGCTCCACACGCCGCTGCCGCCGCTGCAAATGCCCCAACTGCCAGGCAAATGGTGGGGGGTTAGAGTTCGGAAAGAAGAGACTGCACATCTGCCACATCCCAGAGTGTGGCAAAGTGTACAAGAAGACCTCTCACCTCAAGGCACATCTGCGCTGGCATGCCGGGGAGAGGCCCTTCATCTGCAACTGGCTGTTTTGCGGTAAAAGCTTCACCCGTTCAGACGAGCTCCAGCGGCACCTTCGCACACACACTGGAGAGAAGCGCTTTGGGTGCCAGCAGTGCGGCAAGAGGTTCATGAGGAGCGATCACCTCTCCAAACACGTCAAGACCCACCAGACCAGGAAGAGCCGGTCTGGGCAGCCTTCACAGACCACGGACCCTCTGCTCACCAATATCAAAAGAGAGTGATCTCTGTGATCAAATCATTCAAAAATAATAATCAACAATGAACAGACTGTGTGACTTACACTTACCGCCATAGGTTTGCACTCAAGTGTGAGCATCAAACGGCCCGGAAATCTTCCCTTGTCAAAGCCCTACTTTTGACTTCCAGTAAAAATATATTTAAAGACCATTTTTAATTAAAGTAATTGTGTGCTATTTGAGGCACCTTTGAAGAATACTTGAAGCCTTTTTCAGAGATATGAGAGTTTTGCTGAATTCAGTGTAATGCCACACAAACGGATTTCCCCTGAAACAAAACAGATGTTATGCCTTTAACAATTTAAGATTTGTTTGAATTTCAACAGATGTGAAAAATCATTAATTTTGTAAATATTTTTAGAAGGATGTGACGGAAATCAGAGAAATCTCGCAGGGTTTATCTTTACATGTTGTCCATATTGTGTTCAGAATAAATGTAAGCCTTAGTACAGCGAAAGGTTGCTGTAAAAAATAATAATCATTCCTGCCCTTGTTAACGGGTTCAGAATGTAAATATACTTCTGTTGCTATTCATTAGATTTGTATTCCAAAACATACCCAAATTTGTCAGCTTTAATGTCGGGATGTTTTTTGAAATGTAAGTCTTTGATCTACAGATTTATCTTGTCTGCTCTTAAGCAGTAATGTGAAGCGGCGTTGCTCCAGATTAGCAAACATTTTAAATGTTCTTTGTAAATTATGTACAAATATCATTAACAATTTTATTAGGGTTATGGCCGCATGCACATTTTAATAAACATTGTCCTTGCTGAAACGATCCCCTGTTTCTAATAATGTTATTTTCCTATGTGTTGGCGACTGATTGTGAAGTAAATATAGGATTGACTGTGATAGTCAATGGTTTTAACCCTCTTAGCTCATTCAGTATGTGTGAATCTCTAATGCCCCAGAGCTCCTTAAGGTCCAACATTTTATTTAAATGATAATTTGATTGCTTTCAGAATACAAATGCTGCTCATTGTGTTGTTGGTGTGAAGGAAGAAGCTCCCAAAGAAGCCCTAACATGGTGGGCTGTTCAAAGATTTTCACACCTCAAAGTAAATAGTCAATCCATTGATGGGGTTGTTTGTCTCGCCTGCTGCAATCAAGTTCACAGTCATGTGGCTTTTAATGAGTGTTTTCTTTCTCTCAATGGAGAAGATTGAGTCAACAGATGCAACAGAGGGCACTGGAGAGGAATTCCCTGTGAATGGGACCCCTGTTGCTGAGACCCCCTCAGTGGTGACAGGAACTCCCTTTGATTTTGCACCCTTGTGAAAGTTTATACCCCCTCCGTCCCCAACCTCCATATATCACAGCAGTGTTACGATCGGCCCTGCTTTACTGCCCAGAATGAGGCTTTATTCAAAGGCCAGCCAACCAGATGTCTGCTCATCCAGGGGTTTCTTCTCTTTGTTTTTAATCCTGTTTGAACTTTCTGTAAGGGGGATGCCACAGCAAGCGAAGTGCTTTGCTTTTGTCTTCTTCAGAGGCTCCCAAAAGTGGAGCCTGAAGACTTCCATTGGGTCTTAAGCAAAAAATAATACTAAAGTTGCATTAATAATTAAATTAATAAGAAATGAGCACACTGTGAGAATGTATATGGATGACAGCATTAGCTGGCATGAGCGGTTAAAAAGAACGTACAGTATTAAAAAAAAAGAGAAGTCTCTGTAAACATTAAATGTATAGTTTGAATCTAGAGATTAAGAAGAGAAAAACAAACAGTACACAGTTTCAAAAAGACACTTTTTATTTGATATTATACAACAGTTCCTACTCAATCGTACATGGCATTAACCAACCCTCCCGTGGTTTTAGGTCCTTGCTTTTGGTTCTCTGTCGTGGTATTATTTCGTATTAAAGAAACACTGTCTGATCAGTAGTTCCCATGAAAACACACCATTTCACGTTAACTGCAGATGGATTCTGTGAGGTGGCTGCACTCACATCTCAGTTTACTTAGTGTAATAATGGTGTTTCGAACAGATTATTAAGCAGCTTTAGCTTCATTGTGAGCACTGAAATATGAGGCCTATAGATCTTTGGTGCAGCTGTATGATCTAACTAAACTGAAAGTGAAAGCCTTGTGGGGACCTCTACTGGCCACAGAGCAGAACTGGCCTGATATTAACAGAATGGCCTTCTTCATCGACTCCACTCTCTTCTTTTTGTCACTTAGGAGTTGATAATCGAGATAGTAACACAGATATCTACAATTGATTTGTGAGTTGTAACCAACTGAAATAAGTAAGAGCATGAAACATTGTGGTGAGCTGCTTTTTTGGCACTGTTGTCTGAGGGAGCATGCAGATTCATCAGCATCACTGTGTTTATCAAGCAACATATCCTCCTTCATTTTAACCAACTGAAACGGTAACACTTCTTGGCACATCTGGGCCGTACTTCATCTTAGAAGTGGAAATGTACGATTGCCTTTATGGTATGCACTGTACAGTATTTAGTCCATGAGGGCAAAAGCTAACAGCGAGTATAGAAATGGTGCACAGCCATGACATGACAACAGTGGACTAAAAAAAACAATTTGTATTATTTTAAACCAAAGCACTTTTAAGGACATGTGCCCGCCCAAACCACAAGCAACACTTTGGGTCAGCACTGCAGTCCCTTTGGAAGCACCTACTGGTTCCCGCAACTCTGGAGTTGCCCAAAGAGCTAAAAGTATTCAGAAGTGACGTCATACTCGCAGAGAACCTCCAGGGGGCTCCCTCGCACCTTTTTTTTGTCCAGATCAAACAAGGGCCAATCAAACGGAATAACAGAGCACACAGGGGCTCCCAACACTGTGGCAAGAAGGAAAGTTCTTCACTTTCATTTGAAATTCAAGTGAGCGAAGTCCTTGTGGCTTGTTCACATCAAGTGTTCGGCCTTTAGTGATCTTGTCGACAGAAACAGCAAACTCAGTCAGCAGGGGAATGACAAAATGAATTAGTCTTCACAATGGGGAATCAAAAAAAGGAACTTGATCAAGGAAATTTACCAGAGGGTACAAGAGGTGCCACGGCCACTACTTGCACACTCTCATGCACTCAAACACATTCACACATCTTTGCATAAAGATACATTCAGGCACACACATAACTCCAGTGACCGCCCCAATTAGGAATGGATATTTCTTCAAACATATTCCCCTTGCCCTTTGAAAGAGAGAAGAGTATGGTGTACAAACTCTCAAAAAGGTAAAAAGCACTGAGTGTCCTTTGAGTTTTTTCACTCTGAACACAGAAACATATCACTGGGTGATGCTCATGTACATTCGAGGTGGCCAAGGCCAGTCACCTCCAATTGAATGGCTCTCTAAAAACAGGAGCAAAGTCGTTTTATAGTTGCAGCCCATAATTCCTTCATATGTTCCTTCAGGTTCCTTAAGTATCATCCAGAAATAATCACTGAGCCAGGTAAGGGTTCAGCCTGGCATTAACAGACAGTAGACAAGTCTTCTTGTCTCCACAGCTGTGGCGTTAGCTGCTGTCCTCTTGACCCAGGAGGCAGATGTCAACAGAGTTCAAAGGTCATCCTCGGCTAGCTGAGCCAGGTTGCTGGGGCGTCGTCCAGCTAAGGGGCCCGACAGTGAAGCCTGGCTCCCAGCATCCGCAGCTTGACCCCTACGGCAGCCCTCTCCTGCTCTCTGCTGGGGATGGAGTGAACATTCATCACACAGATATAAAGTACTCACATATCTACTAATATAACTGTATTAAAAAAGATATACTTTTACAACAAACAGTCACAGTTTATTCATTTAAAGCCACAGTCTAAAAATGAACTGGCTAAAGTGCCATCTATTCATCCCAGCACATGTATAGGAAACACTTATCTGGCCTTGATAGGCATCTCTCTCTGACTTCCTCGTCAAGCTTAACCCACTTCCTGTTTTATTATGTACAAAGTTTATCCAGCCTGAGAGAGAGAGAGAGGTGGCGAACAAATACTACTGACCTTGTCAACACCTCCTCACTGAGCATAACACCCTAATGATGACAGGAGACGTCGCTAATGGTAATTTAAAGGCCAACAACAAGATGTTACCATTGTTGACCGGCCAGATGGTTAAAACTTCAAAGCAAGGGCTTGAAATGGAAAATGTAATTTTTTTGTGCAAAACATTGAGATGTAAGAATTCCCCTTCTTTGTATTCAACTAATTGAAACATGCGCATTGTTATCCATTTCCTTCAGAAAAAAAAAGATTTTTAATGATTCCTTTTTCATCCAATAGGGGGAGAAATAACTCTTCTTATGACTCGACAAATCCCTTCACTGCATGTGTCTAAACAAATGGTTACCATTTACTAAAGTCTTTCATCTTTTAATTACCCTTAATGAGCACATTGTAACAATTGTTAGATGTTGTACAATGGCTCATTATTTCCCGGGTGTTATCTTCCTGTGGCTTGTTTTGTCATTCATTTTCCCAACGCTGTGATGAATAATGACTGTTCACCACGTCCAGCTATGTGTAAAATAATTACGTTTTGAATGTAACATTGAGGCTCCGACAGACAGCTTAGTCTCTAAGTGCATAAATATACAATACCTGTGTGCTTTGTGTGGTAGGTGTGTACAGCCCATTTGACACAGATTGACAGTTTGGCTGATCAGTGAAGCCCAGTTGGACATGTGACGGAGAAACGGTGTGGGAGTCAGCAGGGCATGGCTGGACCACAGTGGGCTGCAGTTGCAAACAACAGGAAGGTCACTCCAACACAGTAGTGCATGCACACAATACAATTTGCAATTTTGATATCCCATGTGTTCAACAGACTAGTCCTGTGGCCAAAAAAAGCTTAAGAGATGAGCAGGGCTGCCAGTGTCTTATAAATAGAAATGTGGTGCATGAGTGGGTAGTTATTGCAGAACAATGTCCCATCATAGGGCAGAGAAAGAGACAGCTGAAGAAACCTACATCCCGCAGTGAGTATGTCTCGATGGCTCCTTGGCCCTGGCCTTGGCTGGGCAGGTAGAGCGTGGGCAGGGAGGTGTTGTGAGAGTGAAGGGAGGGCAGCTTATGACGGTCAATAGAGGCAGAAGAGTGTGGCCGCAGGGCACTGGCAGCTGACAAAAGGGGCCTCATGCTGCGACCCAGGCTATTAGACTTGCTCTCTCGCCGCTGGTACTCAATAGGGGACTGTAAGGCTGAAAGACAAGGGAACAGAGACAGTTCTAATAAAACTCTGGACCTGGTTATTGAATGAACTTCTCCTATGAAGACATATTTTGCATATTACAACTGTGTTATGCTATAATGTTGTTCATTATCTATTTATACATCAGCCTCCACTTCTGGATACTCACAGGATGAGTTATGATTAATTCAAACTTTAATCTGCTTACAACTACCTCATAATGTGTTCTACATATTTTATTAAATGTTTGTATAGTGCCTATTAATGCTATAAATGGGGGTTGCAGTACAACACTTTGTCCGTGTTGCACAAGTAATTTAGCAAAGGATTAAAAAAGAGGTTAAAGAGTATGGAAGTTCATTTCCACCCAGAAAAAGGGTGATGAGTTAGGAATGATAAAAACTACTGATGCAAAGTAAAATTTGTATACAAGTTCTACGTGGTCAAACAAACAAATCATCTCATCAAAAATGTTTTATAGATCTAGGAGATTTGGTGTAGTTCAGCCAGGACTGACCATTGAGGAAGTTGCGCTGGCTATCCAAGATCTTAACCACATCTTTTGCCCAGGCCCTGCCGATCTCAGGGGAGGACGCCTGCAACTGGAAGCGCACCACACTTCCATCTGGGTTGCGGGATGTCAGCACAAAGCGGGCGTCATCCCCGTCCACACTGGGCTCCA
Source organism: Taurulus bubalis (assembly GCF_910589615.1). NCBI lineage: Eukaryota > Metazoa > Chordata > Actinopteri > Perciformes > Cottidae > Taurulus > Taurulus bubalis. Next base: position 14,688,570 of record NC_136599.1, on the reverse strand, counting down.
CCCCCAGGCAGCTCACCTGGAACAAATCATCTGATTAGCATTGGTAGAAGTTCATCCAGCCGGGTTGCTCGTTAAATCCACGCCTCTAAAAAGTCCCTGCTCTGAGATTATGTAACGTGTGCTGATTTAGGCAGAATATAATTAGTGTGGTGTGAATCTGTTGTGTAACTCATAACCTGGGAGTAAAATGTACTTTTTATATATTATTTTGCTAAAACTGACTTCACTGAGGCTCAGCCCACCTTGATGCTGTTCTTAAAGATGTATCCAGGGAGAGAGAAACCTTTCTTCCTGTCGATTGGCTCACTGAAGATGACGAGCTGCTCGAACAGGAAGATACGTCTTTCCTTGGCTCGGGACAAGAAACCACTGTCCTGCTCGGTCACAGTGAAGGTGTCTTGCTGGAGCAGCTTGCCCTGGGCTGTGATCTTCCCCTGATACCACAGCAAAGATAAATACAATAAACCGAGGAAGTGGTTACGGTTTGATATTCTTGGGCTGAATAGTTGGCATACTTTGAAGACTTTGAAGGATTGTTTAAATTCCTGAGACGTACCTCGAAGCCTTGTAGTCTGCCCACATTCATCATGTCATTGCAACGTTTTGGCACAAAGCACATCACTTCCACTGCTTTCTGTTAAAAAGACCAAAGTGAGTTTGTTACAAAGACCACTGATACAAACTATGGCTTTGCTCACACAAATCCTCACTTTAAACCTTATATTTATGAATCAGGACACCCACCTCCAACTCCTCTGTGTCCATCCCAGCTTTGGTGTAATACTTCAGGAAGTCCTGTTCAAATAAACACAGCATGTTCACCAGAGCATTCTGGGTTTACTGCTCAGAGTAAGGTGAGGACATCTGGAGGAGTATTTATGGGTGTTGAACCCATCTTTCATTCGAATGCCAAAGGGCAACGTTTTATATTTAGGCAAAGTTTTATACCAAGGATGTCATTTTATGATAATCTTCAAAGGCTTTCACGTATTATTGTTTAAATCCTATGGTAATAATCTTATTATGTAATTTGCCTCTTCCTCTTTGGCTGGAAAGTAGCCTGAACAGATGCGCCTGGTTTTTGTGCGTGCTTGTATGTTTACAATGCTGTGACTGAACATGCTGTGTCAGACAGCTGCACAGGGAACACCAGTGTGTGTGTGAGAGAGAGAGTGATCAACAGCATAGCAGCACCCTGCTTTTCACCTTGAGCAGCAGCTGGTACTTCATGATCCTCTGCACAGGTTTGATCAGCAGGTCGTTGAGCTGCAGCCTGTGGCCCAGCTGCTGCCGCAACTCCTGACAGCGGAGACGGACACAATAACACGACACCAGTCAACATGACAGCCACAGCACACGACACAGCGGCTATGACCAATGCAATCCCTCTAAAACAGCATATCACAAGGATTATACTGTATACTGTATACCCACATGGCCATGTATAATATAGTGTACAGGGACAGCTAGACACCCATGCATACTGAAGGGCTTATTAACTACAGGCCTGAGTGGCAGGTGAGTGCTCTATCATTGGTATCCAGTGTACAGTATCAAAAAGTAGTTCAGCAGAAACTTAGAAAAAACTACTTTCATAATTGAGGTCTATTAGATAAACATTTGCTGGTTTTCATCTTTGAACATGTAATATTTGTGGTTGTAATTTCTGGTTCTGATGGATATTTTTCACTATTTTCTGACATTTATAGAATGAAAATAAACTAAATATTGATCGCTCAAACAAAAAAAAGAGGTACTCACCTCAAAGTAAGTCTCAATATACTCCGATACGATATGTTCCGACTTGGGCTTGTTTTGACAGTACACAACATACATGTGCAGACGCCTCTCCTAAAAGCCAAACAAACATCTCATTGCAAAACCATCTTTATTGCATTAAAGATAAATGAAAATTCTTTGTGCAAAAACATCAACAATCAATGGCTGTGTCTCTGAGCAGAGCAATGATGATTTGTCTCAGAGTGCGGGGCCTTTGACGCTGACCCTGTCTGGTTAGCGCTTACTCTTCTGTGACTAATTGGCATGGGAGCGCAGATGTGGCCGTCCTGAGAGTCATAATGGAGTAACATGTAGATGAGCATCAGGTTATACATAATTCACCCGTTACACTCAGTGCAACTTGAGCCTTTCAAAGACTGCCGACATAAGGCTGTACCTAGCAACAAGCTGCATGGCTCTGTAACCTAGAGACCCGTGAGCTGCTTCACCTGAATATGGACATTGCATAACACTGCATGTGAAATATGAGCTCTTCCGACTCCCAGCTTTCAGTATACTGGTGTGGCTGCTGTGTTTGCATGTTGCATGTGCGTGTGTGAGCACACACACATGTTGCATATTGGGGACACAGCTCTTGTTAAAAGCAGATTGGGCTTTTTGCTTTTCATTACGGCCATGTTCCCAGTCTGCTTGTTTTCAAAGTTTTACACTATGCTTAGATTTAGTTAAGTTTCTTTATTCCCCCACAGGCTTTTTAAGTTAATTATCCAGTGGGCTGAGCTTTATTACATTGTTTAAAGAGCTTCAGACAGAGGGAATATAGCTGAAGAGAGACAGACATTTAACTTAATCATTGTCACAAGAAGAAAAAGACAAGTTGGTCAAATTACTCATCATGTCTGCTCAGTCTGCATGTGCCACCACTTAACTAAGATACATAAATCTAATTTAGCTCTCTGTATGAGCCGTGTGACCCTATTCCAGTTCAGGCTCTATTCTAAGAAAATATATTGTAATTAATTAAAGTATATTAATTAATATACTTAACAGTGAATCTTTCGATACATGCATCGCTTTGCTTCATTCTTGAGCCAGAGTATGTAGGAGGACATCGGTCGCCGGTTTGGTTGGGAAAAAGCCTTCATATCAAAGAGCGAATGCTGAGGTTTTGTTATTCCTCGCCTTATTCATGTTGTCTTTTCCAGCTGTTTTTTCCCTGGTGTTTCCGGACCAGTCCGGCCTAAGCTGAAAATCGGACAGTGTGTTGTTCGTGTGTATGTGAGTGGTTGCCGTGTACGCTGTTGTAAAAGCACAGTTTGGACTAAGACGTATCAGTAAAAGGGAAGTGGAAGGAGAGACGCTGGCAGTTAGTTGAGGGAGAGGGAGAGAGGTACGGCATAAGATAAACAGGAGCTCTGCATGTTTTCTTAGCTCTATTTACCCTCACGCCGAACAGCACAAGGAAGCAGACCCAGACACTTCCACTGACGTTTGCGTGTGCGTGTGTGTGTGTGTGTGTGTGTGTGTGTGCGCGCGCTTGTGCGTGCGTGTGTGCGCTTATACCTACTCACATGTTTAATGAAGAGCTGAGCCAGCCTCTCGGGCTCTGCTATACACTTCTCCAGCTCTCCCAGGAAGTAGCTACAGAGAGAAAACATACACACACAAGAAAATCACAGTTTGTCTTTCACTTTGAATTAAATTGGAGAAAACACATTTTTCTCAATCAATCAAAACAAATCAGGGACTTACTCTTTATGCCAGTCAAATATTTGGTGAATGTTCCCAAAAACAATCTTGTCTTTTCCCTTCATGTCCTCCGGTATACCTTTGGAGTGCATTGTGGCCATGTAACCCTGCAATGGAAAATAACAGAACTGCTGACGTCTGTTCACACCAACAAAAACCAGCACCGGGCTCTGAATACCACCAGTAAATACAGATAGAGTGTTATAACACACAGCAGCTAATATTACGTTTTTATTAACGTTCAGATGGCAAGAATTCTTCTCTGAACCAAAATAACTCCATCTATTAAAGACACCCGTAAAATGGATTGCCTTGCAACAAAATACCCTTCAAGATAATAATTCACAAAATCTGCTTAAGACTGGAGACAGCGGGATGGCGGCAGACCAAAGGATGGAGGAAAGTAGAGGAATTGTGATTATGATTTCGGACAGACTGAGATACTTTTTCTTTTTACTTTTATATACTGCAGCCCTTACACAGTACTGTTGCATACCACTTTGTCATACCATGGCACTTTGAACTTTGACCTTCTTGCTCATATATCTGCTGCGCAGAGGATTGTGGCTCAGAATGGCCAGAAAAGCATGCTGGATTGCATATTGCAACATGCAACCGGATGCAATAGGACAAATTCATATTTTGGCATACTGGATTATACATGCTCAACCTTTTTCCTGACATACTAAATAGTATGGGACACACAGTAAATTCCCTCTTCTCTGTCAGGGCAGATTGTGTGGTTGTGAGGTTTACCTCCACAATGAGCCCCAAGTCCACCACATAGTGCTTCTCTGTCTCAATAAGCTCCATCAGTACATACCTGTAAAGATCAAAAAGAGGCAGATTAGTGTTAGTTATGCTACCAAATTTATTTAGCACACTGCAAAAATCTTGTGGTTTAAAGCGTAAGTGAACCTTGAGTTAAGATTATCTGCATTTCTTTCTGCGTCAGTGTAAAATACAGACAAGCATATTATTCAACAAATGTGGAGAATAAGGATTCCAACAAATAGATCAATATGTTCATGGGTTAAATGTGTCTTTCGGGAAAATTTCTCTAGAAATCAGCAACTGCTTCTAAGGATGACACAAACTAGCATAGGGTTGCCATAAAGATCATCACGGGAGATAAATGTTGCATTTGGTTCATTACATTGATAAAACACATACATGCTTTTCTCTAAGGCACTCCTCCTCTCCTCCTCAGTGTCGGCCGCAGCTGACCATTGGCTGGAGGTATCGTCCATCAAGACAGAGCCGCTGTCATCTCGCAAAACACTGGTGGACTGAGTGTCCTGAGGAGACGGAGACAGACAGACGGAGAAACTGTTTATCAAAGGTCCATTGGCAGTAATGGGGATCATGCCAGGAATAAAGAAGGCCAAGGGAGATAAAGAGCACAAGAGAGACGATAATGATGCAGGTTGCCAAGGTGACCAGAAAGCGCAGAGAGACACGAGGAACAGAGATTGAAGGATAAGAAGATCAGATTCAGATTGTCACCGTTAATGGTCCGTGCTGTGCACATCAGCCACAGATTGATGGAGAGAAAGAGATTAAAAGATAAAGAGTTGGAGGAGCAACAGGCTCCCAAGCTGTCGGAGATGACAAATAAAGCTGTGGAGGTTCTCGATGGAGTTTTGGCTTCGAAGGAAGATGAGTACATTACATTTCTGATTTACGTGTAAATAAACAAATAATATATTTTCCATTTAGCCACCTGAGGATTCAAATCAATGTGTAAATACATCACACAGTGTCATTAAAAAAAACAACGATTTCTGCATCTACTAAAACCAAAAGAAATGCACGGAGGATTAACCCAAGTTTACTCTGATCTAATGGATTGTTTTCATAAGTTACATGACCTCCTATTCATGCTTTTTCCTGGAATTGATACAATTTCCTGCGGGGGTCCTGGTGCAAATATAGAGTCATTGTGCATGTGGAAACAAAAACTGCAAAGACTCAAATCATCACTAACTCAATACCAGACCAACATGTTTGTGTTTTTTCTATTTTTCTATTTGTCTTGCACAATAAGCCATGTATATGGTTGTACAATGAGTCACATGCACCCTTCTGTTCAATTGTGTGCTTACAAAAGTATTTCCCTCTATTTTTAGCCATGCTGCTCAGTGGTTTCTTTTAAAGCTAGTCACTCTCTCCTGACTGTGTAAACTTATAGAAGCAGCCGTCTGTCCTCACCTAGATCCCCATGTCCAATCGTCCTAGTCAAGCAGAACCTCCCCACCTTAAACACACACACAGACCTGCACACACACCCCAGACATGCAGCTAATCCCCTGGCATGGCGGCTACCTCATGGGGAAATACACGGGCTACATTGATCGGATAGATTGCAATAAAGCAAGTGGAAAAAGCTATGGAATTTCTTCCAGTTCCTCTCTGGTCTAGTTCAATTTGTTCACCTGCCATTCTCATGATAAACTGGTTGGCGAGTTGTGAGCTTTCGGTTCTGTCACAATGATGTGTGAGAGAGAGAAAAAGAATGAAATTGACAAAGCAGGCAGGGGTGTAGGGAGACACAGAGAGGCTCCATAAAGACCCTCGCTGCCCTGCGCCGAGTGTTCCACCTGGGCTGACAGGTCTCCCTGATCACCTCCAGATGTGCTGTGGCAAAGTTCACCCCGTCTCCCTCTGTTACAAGTTTTGTTTTTCTACTCAGAAGCTCATGAAAAAGACTGAGAACAGTTTTAATAAAAGCCGAGGTCATGCTTTTGTGTAGGATCTTCAAACTATTCCATAAATCAAGAACAGAGTTGTTAAAAGTATGTTTTGTGTGGGTATGGGTCAGAACAAGCTTCAAGTCTCAGTAAGAAAAAAAGCAGTTAAATGTCAAATATTTTATAGTGTTGTACAATGGCATGATGCATTTGCTATTTTCTTTGTTGTCCAAGAAAAAGATGTTCAGTCATAAAAATATGTCTTTGTTTTATAACTGTTTATCCATCTATTGCTACTTTATGGACTTAGAAACTGCTGCAAATCTGCAGTATTAAAGTAATTGAAATCAAGAAATGCTACTCTTTATGGCTTGACGTGATGTTTTTTTTAATCATACTCAGAAATAATTGCTGATGCTCAAAGCCGGTGTGTTTTTTTTACATTTTCAGTAGTGGCATCAGCAATTTCTTTTTTTTGGGATAGAGCAGACAACACAAATGGCCCATCTATGCTTAGACATGCAAGCACAAATCAAAGGAATAGTACTGAGCCAAGGAGGAACACAGTTACATAGTCTCAAGTGCTGAAAACTGCAATTACTTTGCATTGTTGCTACTCGCAAAGGATTTCATTTTGAAATGATCTTATTTATTATTGTATTTGTGTGTCGAGATGACAGACTGTACGAACTGCTCCTCAGGACAAGCTATTTAATAAATATTTTGATCTTCCTTCCTGCTTCCTTCTTGACTTCATATCTTGTTTAACTGTTGACAATCACAAGAACTTTCCATTGACCAACAAAACGTATCATCACAAAATATGCTCTGCTGTGGTTGTGAGATTAGAGACATTAGTGTGAAGAAAAGAGGAAAAACAACAATGCATAACACCGGACATGAGGCCAATGAAGGCAGAGGTGACAAAAGTATTCACATTCATTACTCAAGTAAAAGTATAGATACTAGGGTTTAAAAATACTTCTGTAAAAGTTGAAGTATCAACTCAAGCTTTTTATTTAAGTAAAAGTGTAAACGTACTGGTTTAAAAACTACTTAAAAGTATAAAAGTAAAAGTAATGTAAGGGGAATGTTTTTTTTCCATTAAGGACAAACTCTTAAGCCACATCTCAGGGGCCTATAGTGCACTACCCCACCTCCCCCAAAACAATCATTTTTATAAAGGCCATAATGACTATAATGTTTTAAAATGTTATGTTGAAAAATGTGGGATGCACTAGGCTACCCGTTTCAGCTGCATATATGCCCATTTAAAATGATCACATTTTATTACAATGCAAATACATTAAAGTACCATATGTGTACTACTGAGCATTAACATGCATTTCATGGAGCGGAAGACATGATAACTAGTTGCCTATAAGTATTGTAATCGTGCAAAATAGGCGGCGGCGGCGACTCCGACACAAACACTTAGAGCTGTGGTTCTCAAACTTTTTCTGTAAATAACATAATTGTGTGACTCATCTGTGCTTTTATAAATAACAGAATAAAGAAAATTGCAATCACTTTCAAGTAAATCAGATTGCCCCATCAGACAATGTTTTGTGTAAGTTCTATCTGTGCAAAAAATTACTCATATTTAGTCACTACTTAATAGCTCATTGTGGAAAACAAGAAGCTTTTAATTTTTTTTGCCAAACAAAACAGAATGAGTGCAGATATGTGAGCCATCAGGTTGTATCAGTATTAGTGGCTGCAGTGACCTGCTTTCCTCGACACATATGTTATAAACGGGTTTGTAGATTTGATACGGCCTCTCTCAATTCATGCTCAATATTGAGCTTAGATCTGTTTTTTTATTTTGATTAACGCAACAGCAAGAAAAGACGAGCTCACGGCGTCGCGTCAAATCGCGCAAGCGTAACCTGTTAACGGCGTACCGTAACCATTTACCCGAAAGTACAGGCATTTGTCCATGTATTTATTAATGACTTAGTTTTATATCCGTGTACTTTGTACTTTTGCAATATGTGAAGCCAGCAGCTCATTGTTGGGAGAAAACACGAGCACCGTGGCTGTTTCACTTAGAACATTAGAGCTGCTCCGGGTTCAGAGAGCTGCTCCGGTGCGAGGAGAACTCCGGTTGCTCCTCACAGGAGAGCTGCTGTTGAATCTTCACCCTGGGCGCGTTTAAAACGCAGATATAGCGGTCTGCTTTTCACGCGACATATTTTTCGACGCTCTCTGTCCGCTGCTGTGTGCTCAGCGCTCACCTGTGTGCGCGCGCATGTATCTGTGGGCAACGGGGCGGAGAGTTTTTGTGTGTGTGTTTTTGAACGATGACAAGCCGGAGTGAAAACAAACCAAAATGAAATAGCAACGAGGCTATTTTTAAAATGTAGGGAGAAGAAAGTACAGATATTTGCGTGAAAATGTAAGGAGTAGAAGTAAAAAGTCGTCTGAAAAAGAAATACTCCAGTAAAGTATAGATACCCAAAATGTCTACTTAAGTAAGGTAACGAAGTATTTGTACTTCGTTACTTGACACCTCTGATTGAAGGTGAAATACAGAGACAGAAAACACAGCTCAGAGATAACTGCCCTACATCATTTATTCTCTACACCAAGCACTAACCTCATCCCCCTGATGTAATCACATCAATGCCCTTTGATCTGTTGCTCAGACTGAAATTAGTTTTTAAATGCTATGGTGTTTATTCACCAACAAGAGTCACTCCACAATGCTCAAATATTCAGATGTCATTATTGTTCTCCTGTGTATCGATAGGGCTCAAGCTCTA
>NC_136599.1:14647126-14674626 GCF_910589615.1 Taurulus bubalis | reverse complement strand
TCCTAATAATCCTTTAGGTGAGTGTGTATATATATTCATATATATAAATAAGAGTTAATGGGTCAAAGGGTAAAGTACATTCTGACTCTTCGTTTAGACCACAGCCAATTAATCAATTAATATATGTGCCAAAAAAGCATTTAGTTGAAGGCAATATAACTCTTGACTGACTAATAAATGAAAGCAGCTGCGCTGCTCAGTGAGAGGTGACAACACAGGAGAGAAGAAGGGAGACATTAAACAAAGGGTGGATATATAAATAGACTTCCTCTTCAAACACAGCTGTGCAACTGTAAGCTGCAACATAAAAGATGCGGTATTATGTTTATGTCACGCAAAACATGTTTTTGTATGTTTGAGCTGTGCATCCAATCACATGAGCAGCACACACTCTGAGGAAGACAGATGAGGTCAGAATGGTGGATGTGAAAATACTCCACAGACCGGTTGCAGACCGGCTGCTGCACAGGGATGTCAGGAGGACATGGGAAGTGAGCTCGGGGGGCGAGCTGGGACCGGACATCCACTTAAAGCCTTTGTAGAAGGGAAGATCCTTGCTTGGAACAGTTTGTTTTTTTCCCATCCTGCCTCATCCACCCGACCCTAGAGCCCTTCCTCAGTCCTGAGGTAACTCTTCCTTCAAGCTGTGTGTCTTGAATGTTTTATCTGCTGTGTGCAAAAGCAGTTCAGTCATGCCTCCCCATTTATCTTCTTGCCCTAGACCTGACCTCTGATCCTCAATCACCACTCTTCTACAGTTGGAGAAACACTCTCTCCTGCCAAGGCTTAATATTGTTCAAATCCAGCTGCTATTTCCCGCCAATTGTCAGCTTAATGTGACAAAGCTAAAAACAAAGTTTTTTTAGTTTTCAAGAAAATGCACTTTTCCAAAAGCTTGTATAGAGTTTGTGAATTTGTCATGCATTTGTTCATAAAAAGACAACACTGACCACATTTTAGTGTGCGTTATGTGAGAACTTAGCGGTAAGACTCAGACCCAGACTGCAGGAGCAACATTGACACAGCATGGCCCATTTTGTGAGTGTATCATCTTCAAAGGCAAAACCAAAATTAATTCACAATGGCCCTCAGTTTTCAAACTTAAAGCTTGAGCTTTTCCGCGCCGTATTCATTATTTCTTTCCCTCGAAATGCGATAGTAGACACTGTACTGATCATTGAAAATGAGCTGTGTAAAAATTGTCCCCAAATTCTCCAGTGCACAAACCTCAGTCAAAATGTTTGAGCAAAACAACTCACTTTATGGATCCAGCGATTTTGTTTAAAAATGTGTCTGTATGTGTATTTTCACCACAGAAGACAGCATTTCCTCTGTAATCTTCCTCCCTACACACATTTGACAGGCATCGTGCATGCGTGTGTGCGCGTGTGTGTGTGTGTGTGTGTGTGTGTGTGTGTGTGTGTGTGTGTGTGTGTGTGTGTGTGTGTGTGTGTGTGTGTGTGTGTGTGTGTGTGTGTGTGTGTGTGAGATCCCAGGGTGGCCAATTTCCCCATCTTTACCCAGCCCCATCCACATGAAAGGCTGGAGGGAGTAAACGGGGATCTGAGCCAGGCAGAATGGAGGATTGAACAGAGGGAAGAGGGAAGGAAGCAGAGAGGGGTACAAAGAAAGGAGACGACTGAACCCTGCAGGGAATAGACAGAAACTCTGGATGGGTCCGTCGACAGTAAGACAACATAATACAGATCAGCAGTCTGAGTTCAAGCCTCTACCTGTTGTGAAGTGTCTTAGCTGTAGAAGACAATAGGATATCAAAAAAACATTAGAAAGCTATTGTATTTGTGTGTAAAAGCCAGAGGCAAAGCATGTACCATCTCTGAGGATACCAGTTTAAGGGAACAGAGAGGATGTTAAAATTACACTGATTCATGTGATAACCCCTCAGCTGCTCTGACCTCTAACACAGACCAGGCCTAGAGGTTTGTGTTTTCCTGTGTTGTTCCCTGCTCAGCTTCAGTCAGGCAGGGTTTAGAGGTCACGGTGCAGACACGCAGCCGCAGTAACACCGACTCTAACCAACTCCAGACATCTGCTGAGATAGCTTCACAACAAGAACACAATGGGAGAAGAGAGACTGAGACCCTCTCTGTGCCTGGAAGTAATTCAAAGTGAGTGGAGATAGCAGAGCAGCTCCATGATTTGCGATTTGACGTCAGAATGACACAGTGGTTCTGTCAAATGTACAGATTTACAACATGCAGTGTACATAATTTATCCTTTTTTTAATGAAGACTATTACAGCTGCATCCGTCACCATGGAAACTCTGCAGTTCCCCGACTGATCGTGCATATGGGTTGGTTTCGGTGTTAATATCTGTACTGTTATAAAACCGTCGGCCACTACAGGGACATCATTAACAGCTTTTTATTTTCACAGTAACAGCAAGGAAACTGTAAAACGCAAAGGGAGACGATGAGCTTCCCCACAGAGCAACATGCCTGCGCTCTCCCTACACATTGCAAGATGAGAGGTGTTGATGCCATTGTACACCTACATCGAGGACAATGCGAAACACTAAAACAAAAAAAGATTTAAACAAAGTCCTTTCCATTCTCCCTCTGTCTTGCTGGATGCTGATAGTGCCTAGTGACATTCATCTCCATGGCGCTGCTAAGAAAAGATTACCCACGCTGAGTCTGTTAATGCAACTTGACTATTGTTTATGTGCTTATGGTAATTGAAAGTTGAAGGCACAGGACAGCATGGCTGCATCAAGTTGATCTGTGATGACCAGGTAATGCTGGCTTTCACCAGACGCCCACTCACTGACTGAAAGGCTGAGCGGAGCCCGGGTGGGAGGCTCGCCCAAAAAGTTGCTGTATGTAACTTTAGAGCCGAGTGGGTTTCTGCTGCAAAGTAGCTCCAGATTTTCTTTTGATGCTGTTCACTCACAATAGTGAAGTTTGACAGAAATCATCGCCTGAGAGGACGACTTTAAAGAGTCTAATTTAGGCAGTCTATGCTTCATTTATCCATAACCACTTTTTCTTGCACTAAATCAAGCTTTTAACATCATGTCTGGTCTAATCAATTTGGGGCTTTCACAAATGACTATTTTCAGATTTAATTAATCTGCTGATTGTTGTCTTGATTAAGTGATAAGTTTAGAAAAACTTTAGAAAATTGCCCCGAAATGTCTTGTTCTATCCAACCACAGTCTGAAACCCCGAAAAATATTAAATTTACTGACATGGGAAAGCATCAATGGTCACATTTGAGGAGCGGGAACCATCAAATATTTTGCATATTTGCCTTTCAGACAGTGAGTGGGCGGCTGGTGAAAGCCCAGCATTGAATAAAACATGTAATTGCTTATCAAAATAGTTGCAGATGAATTTTAATGATTGTTGAAACTCTTGAAGTTTATTTGTCTTTTTCATGTGGTTTACAGTGAACCATGGCTGCTCAGCAAAATGTTTAATATAATTGTAGCTGAATTGAATTATCCAGTGATTATCTGGTCTGTCAGTGTTTATGTGGATGGATGTGCTTTAAGTGTTGGTCCCCCTGAAGAAGTTTGGTCCAACTTCCCTTTATTGATCCGTTGATAAGTGAGTGCTGCTGAGCCAACAAATCAGGCTAAAAGCGTTGGCTGTAATGGAGCAAACTTGTTCACAGCTGCTCCACTCTGGAGCTCTCCGTCAATCCTACAGCCTCTTGGGACTCTATGGGCAATTTAGACATCACTGGACTCCACCAATACAGACAGACATGCAGGTGCCCACACACTTGCACAACAATGGCACATGCACTTTTTCTCCAGGGTAGCTGTCCAGACGTGTGACTGAAGTCACTTGTGATATGAGCTTCAAGTGGCATCTGTCTGTCACAGTAAACAAAACAAAGCAAATCAGAGGCAGTGCTGGTCACCACTGTGTCAAACATGTTAAATGTCCAGCTCTGCTGCCAATCAATGCCAGCACCTCAAAGATCACACAGGTTATGAGAGTGCAACGGTCAACACGCAAGCACCAAACACCGCCTGAGTCATCAACAACTATACAGAACACCATGCTTATCTTCTTTATTCTCTTTCACTCGTTCATTGCCTTCTCCACCTTATGCACTTCAGGCCAGGCTCTGCTTGTATATTACATTTCACCTACTCAGAGGAAATGGACACTCTTCCCATCAACTAGCAAGACCTGGGCTGCACCCAGGCACTCAGATGTGCAGACTGATAGACCTGTGAGACAATGAGGCACTTAGTACCAGGGGCATGACCGGAAACCCCTTAACTGTCCTCTGATGAACTTTTGCAGAAACAACAAAGCAGCATTTAAAATCTCATTGTATACTTGTCAGCAGGGATTTTTGCAATGAAAAGAGAATTTTTTGACCTTTTTGAAACTCCTGACATCTTGCCTCCTATCTTCGTCCCTTTAATTTTCTCATTATACTTCATTCTGTTGGCTACAGTCTGTTTCATGTGTATTTTGTTTGTACTGCTTCTGATTAATAAATCCTGGCACTTGGCTGTTCTCTCTTTATACTGTCCTCCCTCTTCCCTTCTTCCCCTTTTATTCCACCACCTCTTCTGCACTCTAACCCGCTCTTCCTCTCTCTGCAATGCAGGGTTTTTTTTCCGCTGTGTGTCCTGATCCCACATCCCAGGACACACAGCTCCCTCCTCTGATGCAAGGCCCTGCTCTGCCCCAAAGCTGCTGAGACCAGCACAAGCTTGAAATGCAAAACCACCTGGCAGAGAAGACGGTACTTAGAAAATCGCTTTTATCTTCTCTAGTGGTGATTACGAACGATATATACGACTTTAGCTACTAAACCTTCAACATTAGAAATCCTCTGAAATTATCAGACTGATAGATCTTTCCAGTAAATATTAATGTGTATTTATATAAATGAGCAGCAGAAAAAGGGAGAGGCTGAGATGGGTTGATGGGGAGAGCAGGGATTATTCATGATTTAGGCAAGTAGCAAATGAAGCTTAAGCACATATGCCAGATATAAGCTAAAACCTTGAGTGAGACACTAAAGAGAGCGATTAGGGCACACGTCGCCGATACTTTTAGAGCATATAAGCAATCAAGGAACATGGACATGCATGCAGAAGTGCAACCATTGTCATTATTGTGTGTGTGTGTGTGTGTGTGTGTGTGTGTGTGTGTGTGTGTGTGTGTGTGTGTGTGTGCAAGGAGAGACACATTGCAGTCAAACAGACGAACAGAGTGAACAGAGATTTCCTGTCCTCCTACTGACCTAGTTTATGCAGACACACACTGCTGTGATTCCAGGAGCAGAAGAATATGCGCAGCAGACACAGTGAAACGCAAACAAGATCTTCTGTTGCGTGTTTTTCATTAGCGTTAAGCATCATAGCCATAGAGTGAATAGAATGATGCTGGCATTAATCCTATTGTCTGTGGAACATTGTATGGAACAAGAGTGATTCAGACACTTCTGAACACATCACAGCTGCTGCTTCCATCTCAACCAAGGTTTCAGTCAATCCCCCAGCACCTACATGCATGCTTTTTACAAAAAAGGGTGCATCAGCAGTGGCAGTAACACCGCAGACCCTTGTTTTTCCTGTGTGGCAGTCTGAAACCATGTTTGTGGTTATTTGGCCTGAAAGCTCCAGACATTCCTCCAGAACCATTCAGAGAGACTTGCCAAGTTCCTTGCACCGTCTGCCTTTATTTCTCTTAATGTAAACTCTAAGAAAGGTTTCAGTGTAGTCCATTTCACCCTCAAAACACAACAGGAGAAAATGGACGCAAATCATGATTCATCCAGTTCATTATTGAAACTATAAAGAATTGTCCAAATCAAACCAGCAAATACTTTTATTCTCTCGTACGGATCAAGGACTAAGAACACCTGATTCTACATTTCCCATAATGCAATGTGCAATGATAGCGCAAGATTTAAATCCAATACCAGGTAATACAGGGCCATAATGTCAATAGATACTGATATAATTATAAGCAGCTTAGGTCTATACTTTCATGTTGCTTCCCACTGTTAATTGTCTAACCACGTGCATGTTGAAACACAGGACAGCTTTTCAAGGTAAATAAAAAATGTTTTTTATTATTATTGCAAATGAAATCTGCAAAAGGTTTATTGTATTGATCCTATTGACGTTAGAATCATCTTCAACGTAGGTAACTGTTGCATCAATATATTTAATAATAATACATGTATTTGTACAGTGCTTTAAAAGGTATTCAAAGACACTTTACATGGTAAAAAAAGAAACGATAAAAGCAATATCAACAAGGCCGAGATGTATTTATAACAGTAAGAACCCCCCCAAGAAAAGTAAAAAATGTAAATAGATGAGCTTTAAGTTTTGAAATTGGTGAGTGACGCAGAATGTCTGAGGTGCTGAGGAGAGAGTTCCAGAGGGAGGTGGCAGCAATGGAGAAGTATGTGTCTCCCCAGGTCCGATGCTTGAACAGAGTAAGGGGGGTAAGGAGGTTGACATCGGCGGATCTGAGGTTGCGGGTGGGAGCGTGTCGGTGCAGGAGGTCAGAAAGGTGTGAAGGGGCGAGGTTGAGAAGGGCTTTGTATCTAAGGAGTAGATTGTTTAACTCTATTCTTTGCGTTATGAATTTAATCGATCTGCTCACCCTTTGTGGACCCACAAGGACATTATGAGAGCAACCAGTGGGGCACGCTCACATGCACTAAAAGCATGTGTGGCCTCTACGCTCTGATTATTACAGAGCACCTTCATTCTCTGCTCAGACATTACTCTACTGTCTCTTTACATAACACATAGTTGTTGATGCTATATTAATGCCGTGAATGTTGTATAGAGCAGTCATTCCCAAAGATTGGGTCAGGACCCACAGGTGAGTTTTGCTGATTTTATTGTCCGAATACATTTCTTATTTTATTCAGCTATTATATCTGCAATACACCTTCAAACCACACAAAGGCGCCTGCATGTTCATATTGTTCAGAAATGGCTGTAAAATTATCAGGAATGTTAATTTATGGACAAATTCTGCTCTTCACAGAGATAAAGTTTATTATGAATTGGGTCGCAACAGTTAATTATTTTTTTAAAGTGTCAAACACTAGTTTAGAGAACCTTTTAAAGTACCAAAAGTAAAAGTACTCATTGTGCAGAAGGGCTTATTATAATTATGGATGCATGAAACCAAAAGTGTTGCTCTAATGCTGATTTTGCACACTGTGGCCGTAGACGTGCGGGTACAGTTATTCTCAGTCAGACTTGATGGGCTTTCCAGACACACACTCTCCTTCCTTTCCATGGCGCTAGACCTCTCCCCACTCTCATTACCATAGCAACAAAACCCAGAAGGGAGACAGCCGCACAAAAGATTGGCCACTATGAACTCAACCTACATATTTGGGCACATACACATGCCCGTCTGTGGCAAACACATACACAATATAATTAGCAATAGATTTGCATCAATATTTATATAGTAACACACCGTTAAATGTTTTCATGGCTTATTTGTAAAACAATGCTGTGCACACAAAGGATGGTTTTGAAAAGCTCATTCCAAATTGAAGAAAACCATCTGCACCAACTGTCAGCTTTTGTCTATTTCAGATCTGCATTTGGATAAAGAGCTTTCATATGTGCATTAAGAGGGTGACTTATGAATACACAAAATCAATTCAGGAAGAAGTTGCAGGACGGGGTTGGCCTTCATCAGATAGTTTATGGTGAAGATGCTGACAGGAAGCATGAGGAATGAGAGGGGGTTTCGGCATGCAACACTTTCTTTCACAGACTTTTGGCTTAACCACGAGGCCACCACGACCAAAACCTCAGTACAAGAAGCAATAGACTGGCTGCTGGCTATCTCTGAACTAGAGTGACGAGTCTGTGGTAACAATCAATGGTTCCTGCTGACAACTGGCAACCAGTGGTGTGTGCTGACAAAAGACTGGTAGACCTCTCCTCTTGTTTCTGCCTGCTCCACTACCTCGTCAGCAAACAACAACTGATCTGACTTCCTAAGACTGCCGGGAAATGTTTTCTTTCATCCTTTGCTTTCTTTAATCACTCAATTCCCCATTTAAAAACGTCTTGTACTTTGGATATTCTTCCACGAGACACGGGTTGCCTGAGTGAACCGAGCGAAGAAGTTATGCGCTACATTTTAGTCTTGATTTACCAAGAATTACTACTAAGATGTGCTTAACCCTAGAACACTAACGTTAAAAATAGTAACACCATCACTAACATCACTAACTAAGGTATATTTTACCCAAAATAATGTATCTGATAAAATATACTTCTCATCAAAATATATTAAAATACAACAATACAAGGCAAATTGAAGTACTTATTTTAATTTGAACTTCTCATAAAATGAAAAAAACAGGTATCATGGGGGGACCCTGGAAAAAGGCTCAAAATTGTGTGAAAAATTAGGGAATCGTCAATAAAACCTGATTTAAACTATAAATATTAGAACTATGAACTTGTTCTTTGATCCCCCGTTACTGGGACATGTGCGCCTTGTCCTGTGAAGAAAAAGTCTCCCTGCAGTGGTAATGTCCACCCGAAATGTTTTCACCCTCTATCACTAACGTTGGGTGAAAATCACCCGAACGCGTGCCTGTTGAAAAAAAACAGGGATTTGAGCAGAGAGACACTTTTGAGCAACTGATGAACTTGTACAACTAGCCTCTGTTCACAGAGAAATACACAGGAGAATTCAGGTCAGAACACAACCGTAATTGTCTTGAACATAACGTCAATTTGATTAAGAACCAGGGACCCAATAAGAGACAACTAACCGTTGTTCTCCGGATGGATCAGTACATCATCTAAAATCAGCATCCTCAGCTCCTCTAAATTGTAGTCAAAGCTCAAGCCCTCTTATTCAATACAACTCCACGTCGCTTTCAATATTGTAACTTTCCAATGTTTGCTTCAGCTTGTGCTCTGCTTAGGAAGGTTTTCTCAGCGAGGCCTCTATCAAATATTCTCTGGGGAGGACTGCAGAGGAAAGCAGCCAGAATCAGAGTGCTTCTCTACAGCCCGAGGGTCACTGAGGCAATCGTTTTGGTAAACCTGTCGCTAAGATTTACAGTAAGCATGCTGGATGAAAAGATGTTCAGAGCAGAAAGTGGACTAGTATTTTCCCCACTGTACTCAATTTCACTTCATAAAAGCACAGTTGTTAACTTTGAACGAACATAAGAGGGAGTGAGAAAAGCAACAGTGATAACAGTTTTAATAGTATACGAACAAATGTCACGACACCCCTGAAGACTGCAGACATATAAAGAGCCATATGGCCTGTAAGCGGGGGGAAGCGGCTCTCCCCCTCTGCGCTGTAGGAGAATTCTTTCTAAACAAGGTATGGAATGCACTCCTGCTTTTCATAATTTGTTCCCTCATTCTTCTCCTCTGCACGTTTACAAACAGAGCCCAGAGGAAGAGGGGGAAAAAAGAGAGGGATAGAAAGTGGGAAAAAGAGGAGAGGGGCACGGGAGTCCTGGAAATATGCCAGGGCAAGGCCGTTTACTTGAGCGAAAAGAAAAAAAGAGAATGAAATGTGACAAAAGGAGACAGTGAAATGAAAAGGGGAGAAGACACAATTAATAAGAGATAAGAGGCTGACTGGCGGCGCCGACCAGTCAGAAAGAGAGAGACAGAGCTAGGGGAGAGAGGGAAGGGAAGAGGAGGAGAATGAGAGCAATGAGAATGATCCTAATGCTTTACTTGGTGTTCACATTCCAAGCCAGCAAATCGTGCAACATTCGACCAAAAATGAAGACCATGTAATTTCTGGGACTGGGAGCACTCTCTGGGAGAGAGAGAGAGAGAGAGAGAGAGAGAGAGAGAGAGAGAGAAAATATGGAGGAGATCAGTTGCACAGCAGAGAGGAGACCGGGGGTTGGGTGGGAGGGCAAGAAGGGATGACGAGGGTGGGCTGGAGGGCAAAGTTTAAAAATATCTCAGACGGACGAACACAAGGCTGGGCCACAGCAGGCCAGCAGCATACCTTCAATTTCAGCTATTTGTGTTGCTTTTTCCATAATGTCTGAAGTCTGCCTTATAAGCTGATGACAAAGATGGTTCTCCAACTGAGACATAAAAAGACACGCCGGTTCTGTCACGGCAATTTTCCCTCGCGTTTGCCAACAGGGCTGCTTTCTGTCAAGAGCACACTCGACTTGTTATCAAAATTATCCATGGGTCTCAGGGGTCTCAGGGAAACCTGGGGATCAAATTCCTGCATCTGAGCAAGAGCCCTACATCTTCCAAGGGATGTAACACCATCACCCACTCGGGTATGTGAAGGAGGCGAGGGGACAAAACATTTTCTGATCTAATTCTTTATTTATTTGTATTGCCTGGAAACTGCAGCAAATGAGCCGGTGTTGAAGCTGAAGATTATCAAGTGGCTGAAAAGTACAAGGGGTGTTCAAAACCAGGAACACTTCAAAAGTTATGCAGTTTAACACAGGCAAATGTTTACTTGATTAATCGAAGAAATAGGTGGCAGAACCGATGATAAAAGTATACTTGTTAGTTATAGCTGTAATTTAAGATAGCAAATTCGCAATGTAATATTCATCACAGGTCTAAAGGATTATATTGAAGATTTGTGTTACTTTGACTTAAGACAATGACTATACGTGTATTTCTGTCTGCATTTGTGTGTCTATGAAGTGGACGCACACGTGTAATGGGGAAAACGGTTCCATTTAATGTCCAATTATTTTATTTGTTTGCATTTTTCCATGTATTCCACTGTTCTCTCAGTCTCTGCCATTCAACCAAGTAAATATACAGTACATGTATGTGTGTGTGTGTGTGTGCGCGCGCGCGCGCCGCTGGGGGGATCCTCGTCCTAACTCATTGCATGCTTGAGTCAACACCAGCCCCAAACATTCACAAATAAACACACTCACAGATGTACAGGGAACACATATAAATGCACAATGCACATGCAACGCAGCACGTAGCCTTTTCCTTCTGAACAGGAACATAAGAGAACAATACACAGAAAAAAAGTGGTATGAGTAAGGAGACAGAGATAGTTATGGATGGAGAGATGGATTGTTTAGGTCCATAAATAGAATAATTTCTTTAGTTGGTATGCCACTGTTACAGCTGCAGCCACATCAAGTTTGACCTAAACTCCCAGACAGAGGTGAAGCTGCATCCTGGGGAGAATACAGCCGGTCAGAGACATGTTGAGAAAAAAAACACATCACTAAATAACTGGAGAGATCTGTATATGTGAGAAAGTAAGGAGTGAAAAGGGGTGTGGATATGCCCGTTACTGTTGGTAACCAGTTAATAACCAGTTTAACAACTCCAAACTAGCTGGAGTTTTTATTTTTCCTTGATTAATATTCCCTAGAAAACCAGAAATACTTAAAATTACATAAAAAGTGTATCTTTGTGTTTTGACAATCCATTTTTGTAACTCATTTTCAATTCCAGCGTATTTCCAATCTGTTCAGGTTTTTCTCATTCAAACTCCTTCATGTCTTTCAAATGCAACCTTTTGCAAATGAATGCCAAACCAATTAAAAATTAATTTCAGAAATGTATTGTCTAATTCAGTTGTATATTGTTCTTATAAGCTGCTTAAAAATGAGATACAATATAAATATATTTTCCATGATTTTTTAGACCACATTTATGCTTATTTTAACACGTCCTAAATATATATTTCCTAATGTATTCTGAAGAATCTGCTTAAGCGTCATCTAACTTACATTTGTTTCCTCTGTCGGTGTCAGAAGGGTGCATCCCAAATACCATTAGGTGTGTGGGAGGCTGTGCTGCAGTAAAGATGTGATGTAGAAATGTTAGAGTTGGCTTAGACTGCAGTGGTGTATCATGTTCAACATTACCATGTATGTATGTATGTGTAAGAAAAACAGTCAGCATCAATGGGAGTTTGTGCATGCTTTTAATGTGAATTCCATCCTTCATTTGATCCTCAAAAAGTAAATGAAATGCCTTGATGTATTATCATATTCCAGATATTAGATATTACTTGCTTTATTCCATCTTTTCCTCACACATTTCTCAAAGTGCAACACAGATCTGAATCAACAGGTTGTATTTTTTGATTTCCCTGGCCAATGGATTGACTGAAGACACACCATCTATTTTTAACTGGTTTGTCAACAGTATTTGCTGGGAAGCAGGCCTCACTAATGGCCCTCTGGCAGCCAATCACTAATGTGCCTTGCAGAGCAGCGCTAACATCAGGGTTAAAATGATACATACATCTTTCTGGGCTTCTCTATCATGTTGAGTACTGCTTAGATCAATAACCCCACCCCTCCCCTTCTCCCCTGCTCTCATGTGTATGTATGGTCATATTTCCTCTGACTGTTTTTAATGCCTTCTGGCACTTGTCAGGACTGTAATAAACCTGCAACACACACATTGCAACAACAAATCCCTAGCTAAGGACTCTATATTGTTCTGACTGTTTCATTACACATTGATTGGGAAGAGAAAAAAAGATGTTGGCAGGGTAGTCTTTATAAGGCCACAGAAAGCCATTGACTTGCCTGTTTTTCTGACGCACTGCAGTTCCTTTTCTGCATTCAAGTGAATTTGCAAGAAGCGATGGTCATTATGGGGAAGTTATTCAATCTGAGTGACAGCTGCTAAAATCATTTCAAGATTAGTCATTTATTCGGTGATAGTTTCATGTGTGTTGATCCGAGTGTGCTTGTGAATGGAGGCGCATGCCAGATGCACATATGGTGTGGCAAAATGGCATACAGAACTGTGTCATCATGCAGTGTACAAGCAGGTGTTATTATGCCTAAGTAGGAATGAATCATGTCGTAAACTATCATTTCCTCTTGCGTCAGCGGAGTAGTCACTGATATGCAAACGACTATAGAGGAGAAAGTCTTTGTTGTTGTCACAATAAAAATCTGGCAGCCCTCAACAAGCACAAAATACACTGAGTACCTCAGTGTATTTTGACACACGGATTATCTGAGCTGAAAAAGCATTCAGCTAGTGTGTTATTTAAAATAAATAACTGCCCTACAGTCAAACATAGTCTTTATTTAATACGCTGGCATGCTTGAGCTGCAGAACATTGTTTTAGGACTGCCAGTGCCAAGGACCTTGGCTAGTGGGGTCAAACCTGCATTGTTCAGTGTTTTTCCTGGAAACACCACAACAGAAAATGCAGGGTCCTAGATGTCAGTTAAGTTTTACACAGTAAATGAGTTTGAAAAGTCAAATAAAAAGTCAGAGAAGAGATCAGATCATAAAGGAGAAAGTACTATAAAAAGTACCCCTCCCCCCAACACTGTTAATTATAGAAACTGCTTTCCAGCTCCTAGTGACCAAACCAGTGTTAGGAACATAGAAATGTACTTTACATGCTCTATGAGGAGGTTTTATAGAGCACACAGCTTCACATAAATAGTTAAGAGTAGTCTTATAGACTACTGTAGTTTTATAATGTGGTTTCTCCAGAGGGGGCAGAGCTCTCATATTTATCCTGCTCAGATTGTAAAAGGAGATCAAGAGGTTTTCTGCTACTAACTGTAAAAATTCTCATCTTTACACATTAAAACCAAAGACTACTGGATTGTTGGAATTATGTTCTTACTTTAAATGTATTGAGATTTCCTTTAATAGCCTGAAATGTTTCATTCTTCCAATCCCCCACATGTCTAGACATCATGATCTAAGCGTGCATATTTACTATGAGAACATGGTAGAGGTGCAGTGGGGAGCTACAGGCTATGGAAAGGGAGAATATCCATTACATAAGAGATTACACTGAAGGAATCTGAGGTATGCATCCAACAACGCTGGCCAATAATATGAAAAGACCCCCAACCCATGTGCAGGGCCTCCGCGGGTGGGTCTACCGTTTATCCCTTTGATGTAGGCTTGTAAAAACGTAACAAACACAGCGTGGTACCGCAAAATAAACTCATATTGTGCTATTGGCCACTGTTGTTGTTTTAACTTTGCTTCCAAGCCACTGTGGCAAGAGGTTGTGTGTGTGTGTGTGTGTGTGTGTGTGTGTGTGTGTGTGTGTGTGTGTGTGTGTGTGTGTGTGTGTGTGTGTGCGTGTGTGTGTTTGTGTGTTTGTGTGTGTGCAAAACAGAATATTTGATTAAAATGTTTCCCATGCTCTCAGATAGATGTTACAATGGGTCTTGAGTTTTGTATGAACTCCAGCCATGTTATAAGCACATATAATGCCACCTGCTGCTGATACATATGACAGATAAGATAGAGATATAGATAGAGAGTGGAGATCACTGCTGTTCTTTTTAGCTCTCACTGTTTGGGGTAGAGCTCAGCCCTCCTGTGGCTTTCATCCACCCATGTGCTGCACATACCTGACTGACACATCATAATGAGCATGGTCACTTTCCAAATCACACACACACACACACACACACTCCCTCTCTTGCTCTCTTGCTCTCTATTTTTAATGGAATAATGTATGATGCATGTCCTCTTTCGTTATCCTCACTGTAGTCATCTGCAGGATGGACTTTATTTTTTTGCCTACCCTGATGTGTGTATGTGACCCACATTTGTTGCTTTAGCTGGAGGCGGAGAGAGCATGCAAGAGGATTGAAGCTTACACTTAAATCATTAGCATACGCTCGCAGGAATGGAGGGAGCGATAAGGGAGAAGTGGGTGGACATGTAAGAAAAATGTGGAGAAAAAGAGCAGCGAGTGAATGTATTAAGTGCAGGAGTTTCTTCAGTTCAGTATGATCAACAAAAACACCAACAAACTCCCAAAAACAGACTCACAAACACATTTTTAAAGTACAACATCAATTTAAAAGGGCAAAGAAACTTAGACCGATATTAATTTGTGACACTTACCTCTGACTCGGGCATAGCAGCAGCCACACTTGACCAGGACTTTACGGAACAAGTGTTGGCAGCCACAGCCTCGGTGGTGGCGATGGTAATGGCCCCCTTTCATGCTGTTGAACCATAGGCAGAGGTGGGCATGGCCCGACACTCTTTCTTTCCCCCCTCACGAGTAGAGGTTTACTCCTCAAAGTGTAAATCCCCAAAGTTATCAGTCGATCGTCCTCCTCAGTTGAGAGCAGACAGACTTAAAGTCCACATCCAAACCGAGAAGAAGAGAAAGAGTCCACAAAAGCAGCAGCCAAAGAGAAATCCACACTCACAGGTTTTTCAGATAGTGATAAACAGCCAAGGAAACGTTCCAGCAAGCTTATCGTTATATTGGATGTGCTTCCCTTCCCTTGGTCTCTCTTTTTCCCTGTTTTCTTTTTGGAGCTGAGCTCTCGCCTCTATGAACTGCCTGGGCAAATGACAGACTGGGAGACTGCTTCAGAGAGGGAGAGAGAGAGAGAGAGGGAGAGAGAGAGAGATAGCGAGGGAGAGAGAGAGAGTGTGTAAGGGGAGGGGTGAGAAGGGTGGAGTCTGCAGCTCTAGTTGCTGCTATTCCAGGATAAGGTTCCCACTCCCCTTATTTTCTCTCTTACTGTCTGCTGTTTCTCTTTCTCAGCTGTTTTTTCCTTGTTTCCTGCGTATCCGCTGTCCCAAACTATCCAACTCCAAGACCAAATGAAATGCCTCACTCTCGAGTGTAAATCTAGCTCTCCTGGAAATAGTAACTCTGTCATGATACATAATGCTATTTACAGAGGAGAGGCCATGTTGGGTTGAAGGTGACATATATTTCCCAGTAAGCCATCTCTATAAGTGTGATCAACAATCAATGAATGTTAACTTCATGGATCATATAGGGTGTATTAAAACCCAGAGACTTTGGAGATCCTGTGACAGCACCATTTCACTACTTTTCCAATGCCAGTCAAGTTGGACACAGGTTTTACGTGAGATTAGAAAAAGACCATAAAGTACAAGCTGCATTTCTCTTGGGAACGGCCAGAGTTGCTTCACTAAAGCAGACTACAATTCCTCGACTGGAACTCACAGTGGCAGTTCTTGCTGTTCGAGTGGATAAAATGCGTTGGAAGGAGTTGCACCGTATGCTTAAGAAATCCGTCTCTCCACACTTTTCTGGCCAACAGAACCTCTGTCATCAGGGAAGCAGCAGATGTGGATTGGTGAAGATATGTGGATTATATGGAGAATCTGGCAGATGAACCAACATGATATCCTGAAAGGCAGGAGATGGATAAATGGACCTGAGTTATTCTATAGTGTCAAACGAGGAATGGTCTAAACTGGATGTGGCTCTTATCTTGATTTGATTTCTGCAGATGATCCAGAGGTCAAAAGGGACTTGATGGGGAATGCTATCGTCAAGGATTTGTGGTAGTGGAAAGAAGAGTTCAGAGTTTTAAAGCCACACTCGAAGGGCAACGCGTAGCTCCTGAAGATCCGACAAACTCGCATCCTTCACTCCTTCCATGATCTTCCTGAAATGTATCCCATAGTTATAGCAAACATTCTTTGGAGGCCTGAATGGTCCAAAAAAAGACCATCGCTATCTACTCAGAGAAGATCGTACTCCTTCAGATCAATTCTCCCACCATACGGGTCTACATAAACATAATTCACTTTCTCTTGAAACTGTCCTTAGAGGCTCCTGTTCGTCCAGCCTTGACCCACTCACACATCGCAGTACTACTCAAAGGGCTCCGTAAAGCAGAACTGCCCCTCACACCGGACCTCCTCAACCGCTGCAGCCATACAATCCGCTTCAATCTTTCACAGACATCCAGACAGTCCATGTTCTTGCTGGCTTTCTTCAGCTTCCTGCGCTGCTAAGAATTAACTGCCTCGAACTCCGACCGCCATCCGAAACGTCATCATGTCCGACATCTCCATCCACGCTCTCAACACCACCTCAAACACCAAGATGTTTCCCTCAGCCAATCTACCTCTTCCGTACGAACCCATCCTCAACTACTTAAGCTCGAGATCAGCCAGACAAACTTCTCCGCAAGATCCCCTGTTCGTCACAGAGACGGGCAAAGGGCCACACCATATTTTAGCCAGATCCAGAATACTCCCAAGTTTCATTTGGGCCAATCATTCTGCATCGGCGCCACCTCCACTGCTTCAAGTCAAGGAATCCTAGACCACATCATTAAGATACTTGGCCGGTGGACTTCCCCTGCGTACCTCTCCTACATCCGTTCCAATCTGAATGACATTCATGAAGCTGTCTCTGCACAACCAGAGCTTCTGAAGACACAGCCTCCACTCAAGAGTCTTCACTCCCACCGTTCCCACCAGCGACTGGACACTAGTGGTCCCTCTCCCCCCACCTCAAACCTTCTTTACACCACCCCCGCTACCCTCCTCGTTTCTTCTTCCCTACACCCTTCCATCCCATACCCTTCATGCCTCGACCCCCATCGCTACATCCCTCAACCCCTTTCCACTTCCTAGATCTAATTTCTCTCTCATTCCATCTTGCAATAAACCATTTGAAATACATATTGTTCTTAGCTTGGTCCTTGTTAGTAAATTAAAAACTGTTTACCCAAAATTAAAAGATAGCTTTGCTTTCCTTTTCACATTGTGCTATGCTTCATTCCTAACCTGCTGCAAAGTAGTCATTGTAAACTGTTTGGAATGGGCAGGCACTTTAAAAAAAATACTTATCAGGTGATTGGATGAACCATCCATCAATCAAACTTTGACAAAAGCCAGTTGGGAGAAGAGCAAAGACATATTTCCCCATCAAGAAAAGCCATTACTGTCGTTTCTTTGCTGAAATATTCTGCAGTTCTGATATAACTGACGCAGCATCTACGCTAACCTCTACAGGAGGTTTGTTGTTCAGAACGAGTTACCTCTTTGGGCACACACCTCAGCTACACCCATAGACCCCTATAGCTATTCACAGGACAGTGATTGGTCCATGCACTGACTTACCGGATACACATGTTGTTCATTACTTGAAGGAAGCCCCAACAAGGTGGAATGTCATGTGAAATGAACGTGAATCCAACTGCCGTTAAAGGAAACTACAGTATATTACTCTTCTACTCCGGACTGCAGCCGCAACATTTCTGAAAGTGGTTTATGGGATACCGCTGTATTGTGAGTGGCAGCAGCATGACAGCTCCCCAAAAGGAAACCAAAACATGTTGATCATCCCCTGGTGGCTGGCTGTGAATTTAGGAAGTGCTTGATTTGATATGCAGCATAGTTTTCTGAGTGCAGCAGGTTTTTTTAAACGTGATTATCACAGTCGATCATGTTTATTTAATTGTGGGAAGCCAACATCGTGTTCATGATTAATATTCAATGAATTGTGCAGCTCTAGTCTGACACAACACACATCTGTGTGTATGTGTGTCTCAGATTGACAGACACAGTGACATGAATGTGCATATCTTATGGAGCAGTTGTGTAAGGCAAGGTGAAAACACAGGACTGTATTCGTGCCCACACACACACACACACACACACACACACACACACACACACACACACACACACACACACACACACACACACACACACACACACACACAATCTGTCTTCTTCATAAAGCTTTTCATCATCTAGGTCATGATTATGTTGATGCTGGAAGCTGCTGAGGTTGTGTATTTGCTAACATAGCAACATACCATTTAAATGTGCACTTTAATCTCAATCAACAGTACATGATGACATATCAGCCTCTCTTACAGATGAGTCTACATGTCAGTATAGGACACAACTCGAGATATGACTGACCGGCAGGAAGATGAACAAGTTTGGTGATGATACAACTATGAACTACTGCATATTCCAAGACCCAACCAATTATTTTCTGAGAAAGACACATGATTTCTTAGGCCTGAAGCTGCTGAGTTTATGACTCCGTTTGTGATCTCATCTCACTTTTGCAGCACCCATCACACCATGCTTCCTTAACACAAGCTACAATCAGACTGTGTGGAAATCACCACCTGGTTATTGCAACAAAGACGAGCACCCACTCAGGTTCCTCTTTGGTGGCATCGACGGAAACAAGAGAAGGCTGAGTATCAGCTGGCGCTTAACCAACATGCACGCATATGCACAAGCACTCACATCCCAAAGGTGCACTGTCAAGAACCTCAACAGTAGGCAGTGCTGTCTCTCCATTATCCATCTCCATAGTGACAGGGTGGTGGCAGATTGCTGTCAGGATGTTTCTGTCATCTACAGGAGACTGAGAGTAAACAGAGAAGGCTGTCTGCCTCACCCAGTACCCACACAAGTAAAGTACACACACACACACACAGTTGCATTTTACTTTACTCTCTCACCATCACTCACAAGTACACAGGGCTGACTAAAGCCACTAAGAAAAAGAAAAGAAAGACGTTTTTCAGTGAGAGAAGCCCGACAGTGATATATTCTAAGGCTCAGACAGCACACTGGGTTTTCACATGCAACACTCGCACTCTGCAGAGATATAGATAGATCACAAGCCCCTGCTTCCTCCGCCCGGCCTCCGTCCATCTCTCCCTTTCTTTTGCTTATAATGGATGCTTTAAGCAACTGTGATTGAAGGGGCAATTCACCAGAGGAATATTGAACAGCACTGCTGAATGTCTCCGCTTGTCGGATGCCAATATGGCTGCCAAACTCTGTCTAGGCATAGGAGCACAATTCAAAAAGGGTCGAGAGACAATGGATTTGACAGCAGAACAGATGGTTTTAAAAGACAAGAATCCGACGGCAAAGCATTACAAATTGAGTGAATGCTGCGCTTTACACAAACACCGACTATTAATACCCAGCGGAGAGATAATGAAGAATACACTGCTCTGTGGAAGCATTCATAATCCAAGAAATGAATGCAGGGAAACCTTTTTATGCGCTCTTAAGTTGAAGGATGCCAGAGTGTGTTTCTACAAGGTACCCAGTAGGGGGCATTTGTACTTGTTGCATAAGGTTGATTGGTTGGTTCACTGACTAGGCAGTGCCTCTTCAAAGCACCACAAACTTGAACATTTTTGTTTTATTCTACTTTCATAGATTAAACACAAATGTTTGAAATATAAAATATTCCACAGATAAACATATTGGCATTCTTACAATAAAGAGAATGGCAAGATGCTACATGTAGTTGTTGTATTTAATGTTGATTGTGACTGAGAATCTTATTTCTGTGTATCAGCCCTCCTGTTCAACTCATACAGTAGCCCTTTCTCAGTCTGAAATCAAACCTTTGAATAAGTGAACACCCAAATTGGCCCAGGAGACACGTACAAAGCCCTGAATGTTATCAAAAATATGGAAACAAATTTCCTCCCCTGGTTTGCAGAGAGGAGCAGGAGATGTGAGGTGAGGCGTGCATTAACACCCATTCATCTCTCTCCTTTTATCTTTGCTCCCTCACTCCTTCCTTCCTTCTCTCACTCGCCCTCTCACTCGCCCTCTCTCTCTCTCCCTCTCCATCTCCATCTCCCACACGAGACGCACTAAAGATGATTCATCCGCACACTTATGCTTGTGCCGACAGGGAGAGAAAGACCCGGACTGCTACAGTAATAGTGGATGAATAAAATCCATACATGTATGCTCCCATCGGACTGGATTTAAAGGCTTGCTTAAGATAAGCTCGCTGGTAGATGGATGTGTTTTTGTCTGAGCCAAGCGAGCCAAACAGGGAGAATGTATCGTCTTTCCACAGGAGACATAGGAAGGGTGTTCAGAGAGGAATCTTGATTACAATTTATGAATCAGCTATTTAGCTCATGTAAATGAACACAATTCATTCAGAGTTCTTTTGTCGTGACATTTCTGGAATACAGATATTGCAAACCCAATACATCCTGGACAGCAAACTCATTCATAATGTGCACTATTAATGCACACACTCTTAAACTGCAGAAGAACAGGCAAATACAACAAATTGATATTACATAAGCATGCGTCGTAATAGCTACAGCAAGTCTCAGTTCAGCTTTTTCGCAGTGAAACCCCCCACTTCCCCTAACCCCCCTCTGACATTAGCCTCTCCTCACCCCATCAGCCAGCTGAAATCCTGCCAAAATATGCTTCACTTAGATTTTCCTTCCTCCCTCTCACTCGCTTTTTCCTCCCTTAGTTCCCCTCTCTTTTTCTTTCTCCTGTCGTCTCTCAGCTGAGCGCCAATTAAGGCAAACTGGCATTCTGGACAAGTCGGTGTGAGGGGGAGGTTTTTGCCTTTTGGCCGAGGACCCATCCTGGAGCAGAAGTCACAGAGTGCTGCAACTGTCCTGTTCTCTTCTATGCTGCTGCTCTGGGCTGCTGGGCTGCAGAGAGCTGCTGTTTTTATCCAATTAGACTAAACAACACTGCTGGCAAACACCAGGGAGACTGACAAGTGGGTTGCTCTGTGTTTGTGTATGCATTTGTGTGTGTGCACTTCACCATTAGTACCACTCAGTACCTCACCATGCAGCGAGCAGGAGCTCTGCACTACACAAAGAAAAGGTAACCCACCCGTGGAGACTTGTTTCTCAAAATATTCATCATACTCATGTACCACCCACAATTACAGGCACACACACAGAGACACACTTTGTACATTCACACAAACTTCTCCTTTCCTCATCCATCTCCTCTTTTTCCTGCAAACCACAGTGATGGTAAACTTATCTGAAACTTGTCAGAGTTCTCCTTCTCTACCTGACCCCCAGCCTCCCTCCCTCTCTTTATCTCTGTGAACCTTGCTCTAGAAGCAGCAATGCTAGCACTGAGACTCTGGGACTGCTGCTCACTGTGCTCAAGGCGTAGGCCTGAGCTAAAACATCACCCAAAGGAGAAAATGGTAATTAAACAAACCCAGGGACCACACATGGAGAGACACTGCAGCTGTATCTTTGATTAATACTTAGAGAGAGCAGAGTTTTTTTTCTGTCAAGGGAAAGAGAACTTCTGTTGGAAAAGGAGAATTGGAGATAGTGTTTCTGAATGCTGCAAATCCATAAAAACAGAATAAATTGCAAATCAGCATTCCTGATTTTTATTGTGAAGGTATGTGGCACGTATAATGCACAAAACACTGTGTTTATACCTCTTTCCTCACTAGTCAGTCTGTAGTCTAAATGCCAGCTGTGCTGCAGAGCAGTGTCCTGTGAGGTGTCCTGCCTTCCAGCTAGCCCTGCCTGACCCACTTCGAAACAGAACATAAACGTGTACAATTTAACCACACAAAATACACACATTCAATTAATTTAAACCAATTATTCATGTGAAAAGACAGGATTCACATATTTCCGTTGTTGTCATATCACAGAGGGCAGGCCACTCACATGTTTTGCTTATGATAATAAACCTGTGGTCCTTAACCCTTTAAAGTTGCATCAATGTGAAAGCGATTGTTTGTAGTGATGAAGCTGCAGGTAATTATCACCCAAACCTGCAGTTCCTCTCAGCTTTACAGCTTATTGTTTAACTGTCCAGTCTGTCAAGACCAGTCTCAAAGTGTCATTTTAGGGCACAACAGGCAGCTGTATTCAGCAACCTGCTCAGCACCTGCTCAGCAGACAGACAGAGTTAGAGACTGAAGCACCAGATGTTACCCTCAGGAGTTGGTAGAGACCAGGAACAGAGCTGAATATTGTTCTCAAATCTGCTAATTGTTCATAAACACGACTCCAAATGATTGATAATGTTGCTCTGTAACTGCTGGATGTGTAAATAAGCAGCTGTTTCACCTGCCAAGTGACCAAAAAGTCAGTTGTTGCAACTCAACAGAAAGCGTAGGAAATTGATCATCATTGCCAAGTCAAATTGAATCCATGTGGTAAGAAGTTCACATATACGTGAGGTAAATGGTTATTATTTCACAAGAACAATTTTCAGAAACGGTCAGCTCTTAAGGTCAAAGGTGCAGATAGGAGCACAGCAGCGTATCATGTGACTACTGTGTGTTCTATGTGTTTAGTGTTTCTCTTTTATGATGATTTTAATGTTTGTAAAGGGTCTTTGAGAATTTTGTATTAGAAAATGTATTATTATTATTAGATAGCAGAATCAGGACTATTCTCTGTCCAATGTTCACAACAACATCAGGGGTACACTGCAAAACAGACATATCAAACTATCTTAGCATCACAAGGGAATACAAAGTACTCTGAGAGCTTTTCAAATACATATGACAACATGGTCATGTCTAACAATGTATAGGCCATTATACACATGGAAAAAATTCGCTATTAATGCAGGTAGGACTAATTATATTTTGTGATTCAGAGTGTATGAAATCCTCCAACCGAGTGCATCTATTTTGCATTACAATAGAAGACATGCAAGATATTATAATCACGTAAATAAACACAATTACATCATCCATCGGTGTGAGGTAATAATGTCTATAGTTTTTTACCTTTGCAACACAATATGATGCAACTTCAGGTTGATCTCTGCCCATTTAAGGCCACACACAACATTCAGTCCCAGGGTCTTCTGGCAGCAGCACTCCTCCATGGATGGCACACTCTCCCAGCCTCTCACTAAACCCGATATGGACAAGGGCATGCATCTTCTACATAGTTTAACTGACATCTACTCATGAATATGGTGAATGATGAAATTTAATTTGCACTCCAGTGAGGTGCTCATAACCATAACCATGTTTCCATGGGTATTGCTTTTAATCAGGAGACAAAAAAAAACTTTTATCCAGATAAATACACTTAAAAAAATTCATGTTTTGCTTTCTAGTATTTTAAATACATTTCACAATTCAGGATTTTATTTGTCGAAAGAAATGTAATTGTAATAGTAAAAAACTCTAATTGTGTGCATTGATTGTGAAAACTGAGGCACTAATAATGATGTATTGCATGCTAATTTTGTGAAATAGAGATGTGCATAGTGTATGTGTCTCAACACATGACCCGTCTGTGCATGCAGTTATGGGTCAGATACTACACTGTTATTCTTACTGTTTCAGAGCAGTTTCCTGTTGATGTGGCTTCATGAATTTTACCTTGAAAAAAGACAACATCGTAAAAGAGTTTGGACAAACATAGCCATCCATCACTGATGGGTGTTACGAAACAGTCACTGTAGACGCATTGTCTGGGTCTTAGAGTGAGAGTATGAACTATATGGCTGCTGGGAGTTTGACGAGCCAAGAGACAGATTTGAGAGAAATATGATCAGCAGCTCTGTGTACTCGGAGGGGAAGCCAGCTTTAAAATACCACAGCTAAATACATTGCTTCAAAGAAAAATAAAAGAAGATAGAGGGATTGGAGATCAAAGGAAAGAAGAGAGGGAAACATAAAGATTATCAGGGGAAAATAAAAGGTCAAACTGTAAAAGTAATGCATTGCCGAGAGGAGGGAATAAAAGAAAAGTCATTGAGAAATGGGGAAAAGGGGTCTGAATTCGTGGAGGTTGGCACTCTCCTGTGATTCTTAGGAAGCCACTAGCAGGCATGTTGTGTCTAACATATAACAGATGGCCCTTATAGCCCCATGAAGAACGTCTTTAAAGAAAAGGGGCCTCTCCTCTTAGGGATGGAAACAACACCATGGCCTCTGTCGGTCAAACCACAGCTAAATGTAATCACATGTTCTCCATGTTTAAGACAGACTTTAATAACTATTATCTTAATCCAATAAATAATAATAAAACTATCTGTTTAAATGGAAAGTGTAAAAGGAAATTTGTTCAGTAAAAAAAGGGAATTTAGATAAAAATGTCCATCTCAATGTTTAAATGTTGTAGGTTGCCATGTCTGCTTATTGCCACATTCAAATGTTGATTGTAAATAGCGTATCGGGTATATAATATATTGCAATATAAAATTGCCATTACTATCAGTGATTCATATTGATACATTATGATATTTACAAAGAATGTTTGAAAAACTCATTTGTAAATATGTTATTTTCAAAAACTTAAAATGAAATCTGTTCTTTTAAACAATGAAATCTAGTTCCATTATATTTCATTATGGGACTTTGGTCATGGTACTATAAATCGGACAGCCAATGAATTAAAATACTAGTCCAGCACTATTCTGTCCTACGACAACGTCTGTATCTTGTTGATGTTTTTCTGCTTTATGTTTAATTGATTTTCCATCCAATTTCCCATCCGGAGGAAATTGGCCTATGCAAAAAACAATTGAGCAAAGGAGTTTTTCTGGGATTGGAATAAACAATCTCCCTTCGTTCATCATCTTTCCACATGACCCTGAATAATGCTTTTTTTTTTTTACTTTTCGGCTTTTCTGAGCACTGAGCTGTGCACTAAAATAATATTTGGCATAACCTCAACAGCACAACCCATCTGAGTAAGACCATGACAGATAACCATCGTGACAGCTCTGTACGCCATGTACTGCACAGTTTGTGGTCCAGCCATATGGTACACGCCACCGAACCCCCAATATATACACACACACTCCCTCCAACCCAAACCCAGATCCAGCTACAAAGATCCTTTTGTTCCATTCCACACAAGAAAAATAGCGATGTACGCAACCCTTTCCCAGCAAAACCCAGTACAACCAGCAGTGCTGGGGCAGGATGGGTAAAAGAGTTCAGCTGAACATGTTTGTGTGCCCCATCTGGAAAGTGTTGCATGTGTATACACACAATAACTCTTTCTCTCTCAAATGTACTTATGTATGGCACATTACAGCAAAGCAATTTAGTGTCATCAGTGCTAATAGAGGATACAGAGGGTGGAGTTTAATAAGAGTAAACTACCAACACTTAAGTGACTCCCATCTGATACTTTCCCTGTAGTTATTACTGCCTAATGACCACCATCAGATTTGGCTGATGGGACTCAGGCCTGTTTTTATCCTGAATTCGCATACTTTTAACATGCAAAAGCAGGCTGTGCTGAAACTGAAGCAGCTCACGTGGAACGTACATAGTTACAGATTCAAGGTTGTTTATTTCTCAAGAAATCAGCACTGCATGTATATCAACACCAACACAGACTGCAGCAAGGACTTTTCATGCGAGTGATTAAGTGGCTGAGCAGGCTGCTTCAGACGTCACTGCACAGAAATCGGAGGTGTTTCACACAAATAATCAAAGTCTAGAAGTTTGTGTTTCGGCGAGTCTCTAAGCTGCCTGGTTTGGTTAGGGCCAATGTTTGGACTAGCATTGTGGGTTTGAGGTCACAAACCGATCTGTCACGCTCAGTGCAGCCATTCAGGTCTTACCTGTTCGTTCTCTCTGCTCTGGGTTTTCTGTAGCAGTGGCCTGCTGCTCCCACTCCAGCCCCTCTGGCTCCCACTGGCCCTGCACAGGCCCCTTCTCCTCCGCGCTTGATGGGAGGTCCGCCTCAACCCCCTCTGAGAGCTACACACAGAGATGCCTTTGTCAGCGGTGAAGCCTTCTCAAGGAGGAAGTGATGGTAAGATTGTACAGAGAGTACTTATGGTCACATAACCACAAAACATTATACCAGTGGCTGTGTTTTTCCACTATTCCCTGCATCCTTTTCATCCCTTTCTCCATTACACACTGAGCAAGAATGCAATAGAAATTGTTGAGGTCCAACTTCTGCCACAGAGCTTGTCAGACAGCAGTTTCAATCTATTTAAAAACTCAGCAACACCGAAGCAGAGGCTAATAGAGGCAGTTATCAGTCCTCTGCAGGGATGGAGGGAGATTATAATCATTGTTATGTTTTTTATCAATCTCTGCTAGGGAGGAGATTATTTATCAAGACCTACATATTTCAAAGAGAAAGCAGAGTTTCAAAAAGAACCCCATTTAGATATTTTAGTATCATTGAATTTCCAGATGTGTCAAAACCTACATGCTGCAGTTTAATCAAGACTCGATATTGGTTTCGTAGAACTGCATTTGAGGAGGATGATAATAGTAATTATATTTATGTTTTAGAATGAAAATGTATTCTGCTGCCACAGTTTCCTCTACCCTATATAATACAAAAATGCTTGGTTGCAATAAGGCACTAGACCTGCATGAGTTTGTTTATGGTCAGATGGTTTACTCACCACTACTCTGCTTCCTGTTCCTCTGAAACATCCACGATTCCTCCTAAGCACTGAACAGAGACAAGCAATCCTTTCATCCCTCTCTCTCTCTCTTTTCTCTCTGCGTGTCCGTCTTGACAATTTAGATTTATGACCAAATTATAGAGATGACACAACATAAACTTGGTATGTAATAATATTGGACAGAGATAAGCTGGACAAATACCTCCATGTGTGCCTTCTGTTTGACTTTGTGGCATTATGCTTTTATATAAACAGCCAGTAAACACACAGTGGGATCCACAACTCACCCACTGTTGATTGGGCATGGCCACAGAAGTAAGCATATCAGCCATGGCTCCCAACATCTGGTCAGTGCGTCCCTGATTCTTCTGGAGAGCCTTCATTCTCCCAAAACGGCAAACAAAAACTTTCCTCAAATTATTCCCTGCTGTGTGACCCTTTGGCTCTCTGGGTCCTCTCTTCGGTATCTCTCTTGTTTCTGCTCCTTTTGCTCTTGACTCACGGCACACTGTGCCACAATTTGGAGCCAAGCCACCGCAGCCCGCCTTGTTATAGCCTGATACACAGGAAACCTCATGTATATGAATAATTGATCCTGGAAGAGGGCGGCTTGTCTCC